>NC_142574.1:31030555-31333611 GCF_041283825.1 Pyrus communis | reverse complement strand
AAAAAAAATAAATAAATAAAACAAAGATAAACTAGGTGATTGATCTCCACTGTTATAACTCTAATGCTGGTTGTTTTGGTGAAGAAGCTGCTTCGTCAGTACTTAGCATGAAAGCAATCTTGATATTTTTGACCGGTCCGTGGTATACTCTTGTCCACATAAGTTGGGATATTTGGACGCATTTCAGAACTTGACATGGTCCAATTGACCCAGACATGAATCAACGATTTCCAAGGCATTGCCTTCTCTCCACAAGTTCCAAACCTAAAACAAATTTAATAGCTAGTTGATAACGTCTTTTATTCATGTTACTGCAAAGCTACGATGCATGGACATCGTGATTTCTTCTTGTATTTCCGTGTTGTGTCGTATTGTTATGTTTGTGTCTGTATCCATGCAATCGTAGCTGCAAACTGTTAAATCCCCTAATTATCTTCATCTCCGTCACCACTCATCACACTCATTACTTGGTTGACTGTTATTCTTAGTATGGTTAACTTTCGGTGACTATTCCTGAAGACAATTCATGAATACTCTGTTCCAAGATAGGGGAAAAACAGGAAACAGGGGTAGACTTTTTTCAATTATTAACCGATATACATTCTCTGTGCTAAACTAGGATAAGCAGAGAGGAATCAACATTCTACCAAAAATTACAAGCAAGAGCTTTTTTTTTTCACTAAAGTTCGGTACCACATGACATTATAAAAGACAATGGCAAGAAATATTTCTTTGTATACGACGTATCAAATCATCCAGGAAAGTTGAATAACAAATTCATTCAGGAAAGATACATGCAATGTAAAAGGAAAAAGAGTCTCTATTTGAACAGACAAGAGTCAAACGAATCTTCAGTGCTAGATGACTGTTGAAATCATTAAAAAATATCAGTAAGTATGAATTAGGATAAAAATACAGAATAGTGTCTGAAGTATATATTAACAAATGAAACCATAAATGTAAGAAGAAAATGAAATGGTATACTCTTGCACACATAAGAGGACAATTTGGATGCATCTCAGAATTTGGTTGACATGGTACGATTCACCCAGAGACGTACAACCTAGATCATTACCGCGCTTCAACCACGGTTATTGTTAAGTCATTTAGCGAACAAATTTCTCCTCTTGATGCTTCTTTGTTTGGATTTGTGGATTGTAATATAAATGCAGGTTTCTTGGGACAGGGAAGAGTTGTTTCATTACACAACATGAAAACAACTTCCGACATGGTTGGCCTATCCAATGCACTTTCTTGCACACAAAGTAGCCCGATCTGGATGCATCGCGAAACCTCATGTGCAGGATATGACCGATCCAATGATGGATCGACTATACCTAATGCTTGCTCCTCCATCCACATATCCCAAATCTGATGCAATTTCAAACATCATGTTAGCACAAATATTCAGAAGTAAAAATTGGTAGCTCACAGCGTATATACTTTAGAACTTAATGAATTGCCTACTTGTCCAATCAAATTTGGGGAGTAACTTTTATCATCATAACTCGTGTTCCATTTGCCACTAACGATCTCTAGCAGTATGACACCAAAGCTAAAAACATCCGATTTTGTTGAATATCGCCCTCCCATTGCATATTCCGGTGACATGTAGCCACTGCAATCACACAACATGATACAAACTATTGAGCATGCCAATTGTTCCTTCATAATCATCATATGCTTCTAATCGGATGTACTCCGAAATACTTACTATGTTCCAACCACTCTGTTTGTTTTTGCTATGATTTGGTCTTCCCCAAACATTTTCGCCAGTCCAAAATCTGAGATCTTGGGGTTCATTGTTGAATCCAATAGAACATTGCTAGCTTTCAAATCCCTGTGGATGACTTTCAGTCTGGAGTCATGATGAAGGTATAAGACTCCTCGAGCGATTCCAACGATAATCTCAATACGCTTTTCCCAGTCCAACAATGAGCTTCTACTTTTATCTGGTCAAGAAACATAAACCTTGATTCAATGTATGGAGATTGGAGAGTAAGGAACCCATAGGATAACATTTACAAGCTCTGCTGCAATTAGTTCTTTGGTATATGCTTTAGTTCATTTGACTTATAATTCAAATATCCGATGAAGTAAGAAAAATGATTTCTACACACCCATTTTCGCTTTCAGCTTACCATTTTTTTGGCCTTTGGATTGAATATAACAGAGGCTTAAAGGAGAATCAAGGGAACATAAACAAAGAGAGGCGTGTAGGAGAAAAATGCCGTGGCGAAATAACTTCATGCAAAAAAATTGTTGCTATTTATAAA
This sequence comes from Pyrus communis, assembly GCF_041283825.1. NCBI lineage: Eukaryota > Viridiplantae > Streptophyta > Magnoliopsida > Rosales > Rosaceae > Pyrus > Pyrus communis. The sequence goes on along the minus strand of NC_142574.1, from coordinate 31,331,335 downwards.
TTGAAAGGTATACCAAATATGAAAAGGTCCAAGCTTTTGTTTGGTAAGTATTCATAGATCAACATCTTCTCTTCTGCCTGGACACAGCAACCTACAAGCCTCACCAGATTCCTGTGCTGAAGTTTTGCTATCAACATAACCTCATTCTTAAATTGTTCTAAACCTTGCCCCGAATCCTTTGATAATTGTTTCACAGCAACCTCTTGTCCATTAGCTAGTAAACCCTGAAAATTATCATCCCGTCTTTAGTTTAAGATTTGATACAGTAACGAAAATGCTATGTCAATGTGTGCTTAATTACATACTTAGGAATGGAGTACTACTTGAGAGATGTGCTTAATTATGTTATCGAGGTTTATGTATTATACTGAGATACCTTATAGACTGAGCCGAATCCACCTTCGCCGAGCTTGTTAGCAGCAGAGAAATTTTCCGTGGCAGCAACTAAGCTTTTTAGGTCATAAAATGGTAGGTCATGATGAGTTTCACTATCATCTTCCCTTTTTTCCTTTGAAGATCCTACATATAACATAAAGTGCCTATTAGACTCACTAATAAGAAGCTTGTAATACTTTGGGGGAATAAATTTTTGCTTACCTTTTCTCTTTCTCTTTAAACACCAACAACATCCGACGAAAATGAAGGAGGATACCATAGTAATAGATACTACCAAAACCGGCAGCATTCCCTTTTTGGCAAGAAAACTCTTCGACTTCTTTGCGTATTGGGCTACAAAGTTAAAAATACTTAATTGAGAGAAATATGCGAAAGAATATTATTTCAGTACTACTGAGAAAGTTAGCCGCATACCATACTCAAGTGCATCCACGCGAATGTAAAGCTCGTCACCACCCCCTTGGGTATTATCTCGAGTATCTATTAAATTCCCATACCATGTCAGGCAGCCAATGCCAACTCGTAATTTTGTGTATGCCAAGCAAGAGCAATTTCTCAAGCACTCATCCTTACATTGTTTCCAACTTGAATTTGTATCCACCAGTGCCCATGATGTGTCAGGAGTTCTCACGTTGGCAACTTTGATGAAACGTTCGCCATTTCTGCATGCCTCGTGCTTCCTCACACAGCCACTTGATGCATTTTTCATGTTCCACTCAACTTCCAACAAGGGTTGAAACCCTGGGAGGCATTTGCACTCGAACTCGCTCAAGCCATAAGTTCCAAAGGGGTCACATCTGCCGAATGCTCCACACCAGCCATAAGAGTCGCATTTGTTCAAGGGTTCAGACCAGACTAGGTTCCACCCCTGCTTTTGTTGATACCATATAAGTTCTTTGATTGATCCAGAACTGTCCATCACTATTACTCTTGAGATGATCGAAGGGTTGACAACGTCCCACATTATTGTGATCTCATTATCGTCATTAGTAGTGTAGATTTCAAGGCCACCTTGCACTGTGGTTGTACCATTCCACCACCCCCTATTCATATTCCAATTACCAGACCTCCACAATCGGACGTTACCTTTGTTCACCACAATCTGGGGAGCTCCACCTGGGTCAATCCTGTAGGTGTAATTCCCTGTTCCGGGATCATCTTCCGACTTCCAGGAAGTCAGGAACCGGTTCAATCCTGTCCTCTTGTCAATACCTAGTTTCATAAATGGTAGCTGCACATGCGTGGGGTAATCGAAGCTTTGCCATGCTACCTTTTCGCTGTCTTGTTGTTGCTCAACCAAAACCAAGTTTCCAGTTTCTAAGAGCTGAGCTTTGTAAATAGGATCTTGTTCGGATGATAACGATGAAATTGAAACCCCGGATTTGGTAGACCAGAGAGGAATATTGCTTCTGTTTTTCGCATAGACGAAAAGGTTTCCATCTGTACCGATTGAGAGGACTCCTGAAGTGTCATTGACCGGATTATCTCTGTTTGCGACCCACACAACTCTGTTTTCTACATCTTTCTTGTACCAAATTCCAACGTATCGCTTCGTGGATTTCCCAGGGCTAAAGAACCCAAGCTCAAACACTTCTCCACTCGAGACGAGAACTTCGCCATCCCTGATGGCTTGGTCTGCTGCTATGCTATCCGTTGAAGCGCAGCACCGGATGAGAAGAACGATTTGAACTAGTGTTGTAACAATCACTCTTTCTGTAAAATTCATGAACATGTATCTCTCTTCAACTAGAATACCATCAAAGAAATTTTTTCAATGAGAAGATTATATGTGACTGTTCCAGAGGAAAGTACTATTCATCCCAAACCAACGATTAGAGCATTCATTCAAAGAATTCGTTTCGAAAAAGAAAAAAAATATGCGACTGCAAGCTCCGGGGAAGAAGTGTTATGCATTAGGAAACCTCAACAACGACCTTGTGGCTAGAACTTGCAAGATTACAAGTGTTGAGAGATCCAGATTGAAAAATGAGAGATCTTATAAATAGTTGGGTTATTTTTCATACTGCTTATTACTTTTTCATGGTATTAAAGCAAGTTGTCCAACAATTACGTATATAGTTAAATTATTTTTTTTATTACTAATTAATTTTATAATAAAACCTCAACTTCTTTATTAAAATAGTTCTAGAAGAACCTTACTAGATCTTTCCTTCATATCTTTTTCAAGATTTGGCTGACAATGCTAAAAAAAGTCCACTATGGCAACCTTATAGTCACTGTTTGATGTTTGATGCGTAACAATTTTTAGCTCTTATAGAATTGACTGACTATGCTAAAATGGTCCGCTACGGCATCTTTATAGTCAAAGTTTAACTACTCATGCGTGACAATTTTAATTTTTTGTAAACCCAAGCGACAATGACAGTATATTCACATATGCAACTCTACCATCTCGGGCATATCTTTACGGTTAATGATTTTGAGGTTGGTTTGCGATGTATGTTTTGTGACATAGAATTGATGGATACGAAAGGAGAGCAAAAATAAATGAATCCGAAAAATGAAAAATGAAATTGAGTTAGAGTGATTTCAAAATGGCTCGGTTTTAGATTTTTTTTTTTTTTTTTTTTTTTAACTGAGAATTAAAATTGGTTACCAAAAATTTTCAGTTTTAGTTTTTGAAAAAAGTTAAAATTAAACTAAAACTTGTTACTAGCTTAGCACGTCTTCATCTTTACAACTAGGAATTTCAATTCTTTCTAACGGAACTTATCAGGTGCCTTAGCATTTATAAGTTGATTGGACAAATTGTTGTACCATCCTCTCTTCCATGCATATTCGGTTTTCTTACATTTATCGCGAAGGAAATAAGGGGGTAGATTGTTTGGCAAACTATGGTGTTGATCATGTTGGGGTTCATTGGTGGGATTCTTGTCCGCCATGTGCAGTTGTGGCTTTTGTTCATAATCCTTTGAAGCTTCCAAATTTTTTGTTTCTATTACAAGTTCTCTTAATTGATTTTTGTTTCTAATAATTTTCTACTTCTTGTTAGGGTTTGGCTTCATGTCCCTCTATATTTTTTTTATCTTTACTTTTTTCTTCAATATATATTCACAATAATGTCTCTTTCCATGCAATGCTGGAGGATATGACATTATTGTTTTAATTAAAAAAAAAAAAAAACTGAGAATTTCAATTTGTTACTCTGCTTACCACGTCTTCATGGTTGATCTAAAATTTAAACATTTAGGCCCGTTTGGATTCTAGGATTTGAATTTGAATCTTTATGTACAAAGAAATCTTGAATTGAGTATAAAGACTTAAGAAGTAATGCAAAATCTCTACAAGGATCTGAAAAATGCAAACTCAACGAGCTTCAATAACTGTGACTGTTACATCATTTACAGAAGAAGCTCCCCTAGAAGTTGAAGAATCCGGACCGCTATTTTTGAAGCTAAACGCTGCCTTTTTCGGATGTGGAAGAGTCATTTCGTTCCCCAGCATGAACACAACATCTAACATGGTCGGTCGGTCTGTTGCGTATTCTTGCACGCACAAGAGCCCAATCTGAATGCATCTCATAATTTCATGAGTCAAATATGACCCGTTTAGTGATAAATCAACTATGTCCAAGACTTTTCCTTCTGTCCACAAGTCCCATATCTGAAACCATTTCGGCATAAGTGTTTAGATGGATGGACTATTGAAAAGTTAAATTCATCATCTAAAATATTATCTGTTTACTTACTAGTCCAACCAAATTCAGAGAGGGGTTTTCGAATTGGAAATTGTTCTTCCTGCCGCTAATGATCTCTAGTGCCAAGACTCCAAAGCTAAACACATCAGATTTTGTGGAATATAGCCCATCCATAGCATACTCCGGTGACATGTAACCGCTGCAATGACACAATATTAGTACTAAAAAAATATTGGCTCTACTTGAGTTTTATTTCAAGGGAGAGAAGAGAATTACTAGGTGCCAACAACTCTATTCGTGTTGGCTTCAATCTGGTCATCCCCGAACATTCTTGCCATGCCAAAATCTGATATTTTTGGGTTCATTGAACCATCCAGTAAAACATTGCTTGCTTTCAAATCCCTGTGAATTATTTTTAGTCTCGAATCTTGATGAAGATATAGGACGCCTCGAGCAATCCCAATGATAATTTGAAATCGCTTTCTCCAGTCTAACGACGACTTTCTGTTTTTATCTGAACACAACACATAAAAGCGCCTATTAGCTAGATACTAGTTAAATGACGAAAGTATTTATTAGCGTATGTAGAGATCGCATACCAAAAATGAATAAGTCCAAGCTGCGATTCGGCATGTATTCATAGATTAACATCCTCTCTTCTTTATCTATGCAGCAACCCAAAAGCCTCACAAGGTTTCTATGCTGGAGTTTTGCTATAAGCATGACTTCATTCTTGAATTCGTCTACTCCTTGTCCTGAATTTCTCGATAATCTTTTGACAGCTATTTCCTGTCCATCAGCTAGATTTCCCTGAAATGGTGATGCAGACTCGAAAATCTTAACGACAAACTTCAGATCAATATAAAGTTTACATACAATTCTATCTTATCCTCCTCAACGTCACAGAGCTTATGTATTGGTATGTTCGTAAACAAAGTACAAGATGTGTACTTCACATTTTATTTTAAAGTCACACAATGCTGAGTTACACAGAACGGTTCTAGGAAAGTACCTTATATACCATGCCGAAGCCACCATGTCCAAGCATAGTAGCAAAAGAGAAATTTTCTGTGGCTGCAACCACGGTGGTTAAATCGAAAAAAGGTAAATCTGTTTTTCCTCTGTGCCCATCAACCTCTTTTCTTATTGGCAAATCTTCACAGCTTCGTGAACCAAAAGCAGCGGGATCATTCAGCAGTTCAGGTTGTCCTCCTCTCTCTGTTTCCATTCCATTGAAATTTCAGGTTATAAATTTCAAGACGAACAAAATGAAACTTGAGCTGAAATAAAGCCGTAAAACAAAATTACGAAACGAAAAAAGGGGAAATTTTTCGCATACCCTTCCTGCTTATTTTCCTGAACCAACACAAAACTGCGAGGATGAGCAATGAGGCGACAGAAATTGACGCTCCCAATATAATAGCCAGTCGCCTTTTTCCGGAAGAAAACCCTGCTCCTGACTTCTTTTTATACTGAGCTGGAAAAAAGAAGAAAAAAATATGTTACTAGTGCCATCAATGGTATGAAGTTGAAACATGTAGCTGACGCAATTTCTTGGAAGATAAGGTACCTAAAACTACTGCATCTGCGCGAATGTACAAATCTTGCCCGCCTTCTGTGAACTGCTTAGTATCCATCAAATCTTTATACCATGTCATGCATCCAGTACCTCCATTCCTCACATCTGCACTCGCATACGCTAAGCACGAGCAGTTCCTCAAGCACTCCTCCTCGCACACTTCCAAGCTCAAATTCGTCTCCAATTTTATGGAGGACGTGTCTGGAACCTTTACGTTTTTCATCTTCACAAATCCCTCGCCGTTCCTGCACATGGACCGCGAGCCCTGCTGCCTTTTGCACCCACCTGTTCCGTCTCTCAAATCCCAATCCTGCAGTGAGGTTGGTTCATAACCGGGGTAGCATGTGCAGTTGAACCCACTGTTAGTGTAGGGATTGCAATTGCCAAACTGACCACACTTGCCATAGCTGTCACAGGCATCCAATGGCGCTGACCAAAGCGAAACCCACTGGTGCTGTTGCCCCTGCCATGCTAGCTGGTTGAGTGTTCCCATCCCATCTATTGTGATCACCGAGTAAATTGAAGGGTCGAGAACAGTCCACTGCACAGCAATTTCATCTTTGTTGTTCACAAAATTGATCTTAAACACAACGTTCCGCTGTACAGCAGGTATGCCGCCCCATTGAATCCCGTTCCAATGTCCTGACCTCCACCACTTAGCCTCATTCTTGTACAAGATCAACTGAGGCGATCCATTCAGGTCCATTCTCAACGAAACATTACCCGTCCCTGGATCATTGTCCGATTTCCAACACATGAGGAACCGGTTGATGCCACTTGTCCTGTCCAACCCGATTTTCATATTCGAAAGAAGAATATGTGTAGGGTGATCAGTGCTCTGCCAAAAAACATCCTGGCTGCCTTGTTGAGCCAAAACAAGGCTTCCCGAATCAAGGATTTGGGCGAAAATATTGCTCGCTGATGATATCGAAACATTCGTTGACCACAGACGAACAAGGCCTTGGCTAGTATTGGCTTGCAGCTCTAGGTTTCCATCAGAACCTATTGAGAGAACTCCTGAGCTGCCATTGATGGGATTATCTCTGTTGGCCACCCACACAACCCTGTCTTCTGAAAACTTGTACCAAATTCCAACATAGCGGTCGGTAGATGTCCCGGGACTAAAGAACCCCAAGACAAAGGTCTCATTCTTGGACACCAAGAAATCACCGTCTCCGACGGGTTGATCAAATTTTATGGTGTCCAAGGAAGAGCAGAGCTGGACAAGGAGGAGATGAAGAACTAAAACATTTAGCAGACGTTTCACCAACTGCATTTTGCAGAACAATGGTTTGCCAAAGCACGATTGATTGCTTGCTCAAGTAATCTTTGAATTATTATTAATATTTTGTTTTATGCATAAATTTATGTAAAATATATGTAAATAATAATTTTTTGCCCCACTACGAAACGTACTTATGGAAGAAATTTTTGATACAGACAGACTCTACATAGATTGCAACACCTTTTGGACTTTGAACAACTTGGTGGGATTTGAAGGGTGAAGGGAGGATGGTGAAAAAAAAGTTTGTTTAAGTCTTATTCATTCACCATCCTCCCTTCACCTTTCGTTTATATATAAGTCTTAACTTTTTCATATTTATTATAAATAAAAAAGAAAATGTCTGTGAAAAAAAATGAGAAATGAAAAGTGAAGTGGATGATAGTGAATGATTAACTAAATAAAATTAAAACAAAAAATGAAAAACAATTTTTTTTCACATTCAAGTTTTTATTTTCATGTGGTCTCTTTTATTCATTCCTCTTCCTTCCTACCACCTCTCTTTCTCTTAAATATATATATATATATATATATATATATATATATATATATATATATTTTTCTATCTCACACACAAAAAGAAAAAAAGAAAAAAAGAAATGAAATAGTTATCAAACAAATTCTAATTAGATTATTTTCTAAATGTCATAAAATTTTCAATCTCACACATAAAAAAACAAAATAATTATCAGACGAATCTGAAATAGATTCTTTTCTAGAAGCCATAAAATTTTGTGTTGGATAAAATTTCGGTTTTAATTACTACCATTTGGTACGAATTTTCTATTGAAGAGACAAAATGTCACTTTGAGGAAAGAAAAATGACTGCGTTTCTAGAAATGTTGGACAATGAGAAGGGCATGAGTATTGACCATTTCATACAGTTCAAGACCAAATTTTTGAAGAAATTGATACCATCGCCCCATCACTCACTAGGTCACAGCCACAAAAATCCACTTTGGAACTTTCCCATAAGAAATTTAAAATGTTCCAACCACTCTAGCACTAATTACTAAACAGACAATTGCTAAATGCATGTTGTCACTCAATAAGCTAAAATACTTAATTAAAAAAAAATATACATTTTATTGCTAGTGGCTGGTGGTCGGCGTGGATCTTATAAAATATTTCATGTAGGACAATTACTGTATTCTAAACTCGGGAAGAGGTGGCGCTGTAGCTTGGTTATAGTGCAATTGAGGGGGAATTTAGTTTTAATTACGAAATAGCCATTTTTTTTAATTTTGTTTTTTACTTTTTTTTTTTTAATGTAAATATGGGCTCTTGTGTGGGTTTGTGGATTTGGGCCTTACATGTGTTGTGGTGGGAATTTTTGAGTTTGACCTTGTACTGTTATTTGGCTGGATTGTTGTCTTTACTCATTTATGCTCGTATTAGGCCTAATATAATTAGTTGTGGCTCATTTAAACGTATTTGGTTTTGCTTTAGAATTAGCGGTTTTAATAGTGATGCAACTTCATTTTTCATCAATAGATAGTGTGTGGTATCCCGTCCCCAAAATTATTATTTTATTTTATTCTTGACGTATTTCGAAGATTTGATTGGAACTAGTTCTTTATTTCTCCAAATTTAAGAAAACGAAGTGAGGGGTACTTTAGTCATTTCTAATTTTCTCGACCTTTTCAGTCAACTCTTGAATTGGTTAGGTAGAGTTCGATTCCATGAGCACGTAGGCGCAAACAGATCTTATTTCCGAGTCTGAACGGAGAAGTTAGAGTCGTTTGAAGTTGGTGGCTGGTTATATTACCAAAATGCTATAAATTGGGGGGATTTCAGAAAATGGGAGGAAAAACTGCACAAAACCGTTTTAGGGGGAAATTGACCCATAAACCCACCAAACTTGACCCGCTTGTATCTTTTTCATCCGAGCTCCGTTTTGGATGATCTTGGTGTCCCTGTAAAGCTCTTGACGAGCTCTACATCTCTGTGATTTTATATTTTCCCATTTCTTTTTCCATCCGTGCAGTTCGAGGTCGCAAAGTCCACGACCTTACCGGCGGATTTATCATCTTTCCGGTGATTCCGGCAACGATTTCCTTCGAGTGAGGTATGAAACTTCATCGACTCTTCATAATCTTCAAGTGGGTATGCTTAGTTTGTGCTTTCGTATTCATTTTAGAGTTGGGTGTTTAGAACACCTAGAAATCCGGTTTTCTCCGGTGAAATTGGACTGTTTCCGGTTAGAATTTTATCGCCGGCCTAGTTGTAAAAAGTGTTTCCCTTGTTGAGCTCTAGATACCACGTAAATTTGAGCTCCTCTAGTTAAGGTTGAAATTCGGGGTTTGTAAACCCTCCATCTTGGCTTCCACCGCGTGTGGCAGTGCGTGGGATCGTTCCCGAGTTTTGTCTAGGTTTTAAATACCTTCTAGTGACCATGTGAACCTATGTCTAGCTTGGTTTCCAAAGATTCAATTGTTGGGTGTGTAGATCAAATTTCTTGATCAAGGGTTTGGTTCAAAGGTCAATTTCTTGTTAATTTTGAGTCATGTTAGTTTTGGATGTTGTGTACATGACTTCTGGACTACCGGGAAGTATTTTGGGATGTGTGATATGAATTGGAAGTGGGTTGTTACGTAAGTTGCAGAAAATTGATTTCTTTGCAAAGAAAACTCAAGTTTCGAGTAGCCTTCTTTGGCTCTTAATTTCTAGGCCTTCATGTGCTCCTTTGGAGAAAATTTTTAGTGTGTTGAAAGTATATATGCTCATGATCGTAACCCAATTGGTTTCACTCAATTTCGTTGAGTTTTGGTTGATCAAAACCTTCTTTAAGTTTGGGTCGCGGGCTGCCAAACAGCAGCAGAAAATTGGGTTTCCAGTTTCAAGACTCCGTTTTTCCTTTTGGCATAACTTCCAATTTAGAGCTCCGTTTTCTACAAACTTTGTATGCTTTTAAAGTACAGAACACAAGCTTCAAAACCCATATAATATCACATGATTTGGTTTAGTTTGGAATGTCCCAAAGGGAGCCTAAACTTGGTCTAATAGTGCTGTTTTCTGCAGATTTTGTGGAGAAGTAGAGTACTTTTTTTGCCACATCTATTTTCTTTTCCAGTTTCCTTTCTAATCTTCTTTACTACTAATTGAGTGATATTATTTGAGTGGTAGATTCCATAATCAGTGTACTTTCTTTAGATAATATTAATTTTGTTCCTTTGAAGGGCCTAATCGGAACACAAAAGTACAATCAAGAGTATAAATACAAGTAGCACACATTACTAACCAAACTAAGCTATTAAAATGTGATTTCTTTTATAATTGGCCATCGATCTATTTTTGTTAAATGTGGTTTGATTATGGATGGGTAATATTGTGGAAAAGTGATTCGAATTGCATATTGAAATGTGAATTATATATATACATACGCCATAGACCTATGTTAATTAAATGTGAATTCTATTGAAGTGTTATTTTATTTGTGGCCAGTGATCTATTTTCAGTAAGTATGATTTGACTTGTGGATTGGAAATATGGTTTGTATTGTATGATTGGATTGATGTGATGAAATGCGAGAGCTAGTAGTGGACCTTTAATCCATTGTTATGGGGTTTGTTGCTTCGAAACATGTTTCAACCCTCGTGTCATTATTCATTCTCGTTTCATTGAGTCTTTGTACCTTGAGTAACTTGATCCATGTCTTGTTTTATCGATTGGTGTTACACATTCTACTCTGCGATTTCGTTGAGTGATGGTCCGAAATCGTATCCTGGTTTGGATTCCGTTGAGTGATGGTCCGGAATCCTTCCTACTCCACTCTGCGATTCCGTTGAGTGACGGTCCGGAATCGTATCTTGGTTTGGGTTCCGTTGAGTGATGGTCCGAAATCCCTCTTACTCCGCGATCCCGTTGAGTGATGGTCCGGGATTGTATCCACCTTAGTTCATGGAGTTTAGTTTGAGATGGTTGCAAAGTGTAGGTTTTGGATGAACAGTGTCGCCTAATTCTACTTTCATTGTGTGTATGTGAATATGGGTGTGAGATGTTATGGTCGTTTAAAATGAACTTTTGGATGTCTGGGTGCCTCCCTCGGAGTTTTCAAAAGTTTGGTATTGATTTCCTATGAAAGATTTATATTCAAGGTTTATAAATTATGATTGATGGCTGGTTTTATTATTGTATCACATGCTTATTTTATTGTCCCTCACCCGAGTCTCTCAGCTTATCTGAGTGCCTGAATTACCAGTGCACCAATTCCATAATATGGGCATTGACTTTACATATGACAGGTTTGGGTAGATTATGAGAAACCGCTTAATATTTTGGTTCCGTTGAGTGGTCCGGAACCCAATGTTGTTGGATTCCGTTGAGTGGTCCGGAATCCTTGCTCTTGTTCATTCCGTAAGGTGATTTAGAATCCTAAATTCGAGTAGATGGGAATTACCCACAATAGATATTGTGAAAATAAATTAGAATTACCATGTTATTATTCTTAATCCAAATTGGGAATTATGTAGAGTTCTTTAATTAAATTCGTGAAATGATATGTTATCTCATTGATTGATTAACGTAATTAAATGTTAATATTGTACTTCGTGATTCCTTGATATGTTACAAGCTATGTATTGAAATATAATGTTGGAAGTATAGTGATTAGTATGATGAAGTGAAATGTGATGTAACTTGGGTATTGGAAATGGTTATGACACATGATTGTAATGCATATTGAATTGCTTGGGAGATGTGAGGCTAGTAAATGACCGATGACCCATTGTGATGTGGATTTTACTCAAATATTGCTTTGCTTCGTTGAGTTTCGTGAATTGGGTAACTTGAATCATGTCTTGTTCCTTCGAGCCGTTGTTATGTTTCTTGGACTTCCGTTCAATTCAGTTGGGTGGATTGGAACTGAGTTCTGTTTGGATTCCATTGAGTGATGGTCCGGAATCCCCTTTGGAGCCTTGGTCCGTTGTGCGGTCCAAAATCCCCTTTTCCAAAGATGTAGTCTTCAACTGAATTGTGTTGCTCTAGCCTTGCGTTTCGACTTGTTGTATGTGTTATTGATGATGTGATGGTTGACATTATTGATTAATGTGATTGTGGAATGACGTTGGATATGAGTGGAGTTATCATGAGTATTTTAGTTGATTAATGTTTCTAGAGATTAATATGTTCTTTGTTAATTCTTAAATATGTTACTCGCTATGAAACGCGAATTTATGTGGGAAACGTGAGGAATTTATGTGAGGGTTGAAGTGGGATATGTTAATCGTCATGTGGGATTATTATGTTGGATACCATGGTTATTGTTATGACTAGACTTGTTGATAAATGTGGCTAGAGAATGGTATTATACATCTTTGATTCTTTGAAATGATATATGTTGTGAATTACGGTATCATGTTGTGACATAATGGCCTATATATTGTTGGAGGGGAAATCATGATTTTCAGATGGGTTGTTATGTAACCCTGAGTCTAGTATTTTCATGCTTGTCAAGTTCTATTGACTGATTGAGAAATGTTATACCTTTCGACTTAATCGGACTGTGTTATATGTCAATTATTGTGCATGACGAACTACGAATGGCTTGATCCCTGTCTAGGGTACGTAGGCAGTCTAACAGGGAGGTTAGATGCAGCCATAAAGCATACGAAAATAACTATGTGATTCGATTACTGAGTTGTGCTTGGCCATATCCCGGAGGTGGGATATGATAGATACGGATTTTTGTTGACGCCACGTGTCAATTCTGGACGTATGTCGGGATTGGGGCGTGACATAGTGGGTTGAATGTCATAATACGCACACTTAGTTGTATTGTCGCTGTTGTTGGGTCTTCCCACCATCGTCTTTTGGTCTTGGTTGGCTACGTTGGTTGGCTCCAGTTTGTGACTTGTGATGGCTCGCGATTTTGGAATTTTAGTGCAATAGGTTTGCAACAATTTTTGGTTGCTTGGTTGCAACAGGGCAACTTGGAACGGTGTTTTTTAGGTTCTGCAACTAAGGTTCTAAAAGATACTAGGCGCTAGTCGGACGATGAGCTGAGGCTTAGCGGCTAGACGGGGCCTAGGCATATCTAAATAAATCTGTTATATTTCGTGTAAATAAGTGTTTGTTTATACTTAAAATATATATAATTACATCATAAATTATGATGAGTCAATATTATATTCTAAATTTTACCCTATTCTTAGTATTAGTTTGTTGATTATTTTGGTAGAATTTTGATACTTTGCTTTATATTTTCAACATAGGATATTCGACTTCCTCTGGAGCAAAACATAATCAAATGGACGAATTTTGGAGTGATTCAAATTGGAGGACGTTCGTGTCTCTTGCTGTCTTCATATCAAAATTTGGAATTTTTCTACCAAGCGGTTATTCTAGCGATCAAATAAAGAAGCAGTGCGCATTGATGAAAAGTGAGGTTTATGGGCTAAAACTGAGTTTTTGGAGCCCAAGATGACATCAAATGGGTTTGTGGCCTTCTGGAGATGTTCAAAATAGTCCAAGCTTTAAATCCAACTATTTTGGGCCAGTTTTGGAGCTAACTTAGGTCCAAAACGTGGCTATGCAGATTTTTGGGCAAATTTACTAAGTTAATTTAGGATTATGTTTCCTATTTTATTTCAATTTATTAGGTTTCCTAGTTTTATTCTAAGACCTTTTCAAGGTAGGGTTTTATTTTCTAGTAGTGTAAATAAGGCTTGTTAGCCATTAGGGTTCGCTACACAACATTGGAGGGGAACGTACTTGGAGAATTTAGCTAGGCTTTTATGCTTTGTATTTTCAAGGTGTTTTCTATCCTTTTTCTATTTCAATAAAAAAAAAATTTATGGTTGTTCGTAGCTAATTTTCGTTTGCTAGGGTGATGCCTTGAGCCTTAGTATGAATATGTACTTTTTATTTAATTACTTATGATATTATTCATGTATACTTTGAATTACTAATCATTGTGCTTTAAACTGTCTCCATATCTTAATGCTTAGCTACCATTAGGATGTTCAAATAAGTAATTTGATGCAATTCGGTCGAAATGCCACTGGGGAATTGAGTATTGCTTCTTGTGATTGATACTTGTAAGTTCATCTAGGGCGAATGCCACATCTTAGGGGTTGCATGGTTTTTCAAAAGGTTTTCACAAAGCGTAATGAGTCATGCATGCTTATATTTAATCTGAATGCCACAGAAGGATTGCATGTTTGATATATGTTCTAGCTTGGATGCCATAAGTATATGCATAAGGAAAACCTAACCTTCAAAGTTGCATATGTAATTCATAAGTAATTGATAAAACTACATAGGATTGTTAAGGGGACGGCGGAACCCTAGGCTTTTACAATTTGATTTTCAAAACTATTTTCTTTTGTTTTCTTTACTTTGTCAATTTATTTAATTGTTTTAATTTAAAATTTTGTTTTTAAAATTTTAAGTCATAAAATCACCTTTTTCCAATTTTTGTTTTCAATTAATTAAGATTTGGTATTTACATAAATTATTCATTCAATTCCTGCGGAAACGACATTGCTTTAGCTGTTTATACTACAACTACCTTGTTCTCTTGCAAGTATTTTTAAGTGTTTTTATCCCTACTTTTGCAGGTGGTAAAATTTTTATCAAATTACAAAATAAAATGACATATATATTATGAAGTACTGAAACATAATGAAAACATGGGGAACAAGCATATAATTTGTGTTCATTTTAGTATTCAACAAGTTTCTTACAATTTATTTTTAAAAAATAATGCAAAATGAAAGTTATCTATTTTCTGTCTAAATGAGTCGCAACTTAGGTGGGTGTCTAAGCGTATTTAGGCGGGTTAGGCGATCTAGGCAGGCGCCTCAGCAGGTCTTGGTGGGCACCTCAACAGGTCTAGGTGCCATTTCTAAATTTTCAAATGTCTAGTCATTAATCGGGACAATGGCCAACTGTCTAGTGCCTAGGCCGCACTAAGCAGAGATTTTTAGAATAGTGTCAGTGTCTGCAACTATGATAAGTCTGCACCTACAGATTTGTGACACCTACACTGTACCAACCGCTTTTGGTTCTGCTTTGGAGAGGACTTTCAAATTGTTGCACCTACAGGTCCCACGCACTTTTTCAACAGGGAAAGGGATCATCTCCGGATCCCTTCCTCCTAATCCATCAAATTAGGGAATTCGTGCCGTTGAAAATTGATCCAACGGCTAAAGTTATTACAACTTTTAAAGTGGATCCTTATTTGTAGCCGTTGGATCAAATTTCAACGACACAGATCCCCTTATTTGGTGAATTAGGAGGAATGGATCCGAAGTGGATTCCTTTCCTTTCAACAGGCTAAATTTCAATTTTATATTACTTAATTTGTTATGTATTATTTTGGAATGAGTTTTGTTTTAGGTTGATTGCTTTTGGCTTTATTGGACAAGTCACCCATTGCCCTATGCCTATGGGGCTTCCTTGACTTCTCTGTTACTACGTTCAAATTGAATATTGTCATTGGTCAACAATCTCCAAAAGCACAGATCTTTGCTTCCATTGTCACAAATGGTGCAGAAAGTTCAATTTATATAAGCCAACTTCCTACTCCTACTATTCAAGAAGATGTGACTTATGTCAAGATTGGTGAGGACCTTAATCAAGATTAATTACGCTCATGCCGAACGAACCTCATGGGTGGACTTTTGTTAAAAAAAGGAATGATGCCGATGAAGATTGAGTTTCTCAAGGGTGCTTTGGCATCTTTATGGAAGCTTCACAATTCTTGGAATTGGTACCTCTAAGTAGGGAATGCATTTTGACCTTCACTTTTACACCGAAAAAGATATGAGAAGAGTGTGGGGTGGTGGAACCTGTACACTTCAATTTGGTCTTTTTAGGTTGTCTCACTGACAACCAGATTTCAAGCCTGGTGTGAAATCACATCTTCGTATTTCACTATTTAATTCTATGTATTTTGTATTTTTGTATTTCAATGGCAACCATGTTTCTTTTGTATTTTTATATTTTTTTTGATGAACCACGTTCATTTTATTTTGGTGTTTGAATTGAATATAGCAAAAGATAGTTTACGAAAAGTTTTAAGTAGGAATGTGCAGAATGAAAGGTAATGAAACAAAAATTCCTGCACAAATAAATACTTTTAAGCACTTGAATTACAAGTCTTGTAGCCTAACACTTACCACCTAATATTCAAGGTTTATTAATCTCAAATGCCTAAAATTGATCGAACGGGGATTAACTAGAGATTAGCCCATTTTAGTAGTCGAGGAAGAAACTCGGTCTTGTAACTAATAGAGAACGTGAAATGAATATAAAATGGTCAAAATTGGGATAACTCCTGCCACTCTTTTTCTTGTACAGTTATCAGAGTCCTATTCTTTTATCTCCCTTATAATTGAGTCTGTTGATATACTCTTGGCATGTTACGATTTAGGTAATTGTCAACAATACCAACAATGTCAATGTATAGGTGCCAAAGTCGCATGGAAAAAAATTAAAATCCATTTCAGACACTGAGATGCCCCGAAAATCTTTATGAAAGTGTTGCTTGTGGTTTTCCTCTTCCGATTCTGCACTTCCAGGGACACCCTCAACATCTGAAGTATGTTGATTGTTAACCCTTTCTTCTCCAAAAAACAGAATCATACTTGGATTCACATATTCATGAATAAATCACCATATCGTCACCTTTGGTATTCTTTTTACTATTCTTTAGCCAGTAATTTGGTTCTATTTTGTTCATATGCAATGGATACATGTCAACAAATTATGCAGTGCTTAGGAGGCCATTCAACAGCATCGGATGTCTTTAGTTAGGGGGGATCATGTTGTTGGAGATTGTGAGTGGCAAGAAACATGATACTATGACAGCTTTTATTAGGAGGGCCATTCCATGAACTTGATAGGACATGAAATTTATACAAACTTTGCGAACAATATACCTTTGCTACTTGCTACTTACGTTTATCCCTTTTTCTAAATGTTACTTTCAACTGCTAGTTTGGCAGCCGTGGAGAGAAGACAGAGCCTTAGAATCATGGATCCGTCTCTGGAGTTGTATCAGTCCAGTGAAGTCATGTGGCGCGTTCAAGTCTGATTCTAGTAACGACTTGACAATAACTGAATCCGAAGAGCGTTAATGGTGCAGATTCTGGCTTGAACAGTTGTCAAAGTTCCGTAATATCTTTGGCAGTTGACAAGTTTTGAATATCATCAGTAGTCATTTTGGAAGTAAAAATAGGCAACTATAAGTCAATTCAACCCACAGATACGTCGTTGTTTAGTAGCTCATACCAATTGACCAAAATTGCCAAAATTCAAAGAAGCCGCCAATTTGTCAAACCAAAAGTGTCAATTTATCCCCACACTCCATTTATTTTGTCGACAATTTGTGATGCTTGTTCTGGCGTGCCAATGGGAGGGTTAGCATGTCAAGACAAGTCATGGCTTGTCACGACATGTGACATGTCATTGCATACCAATAAAGATGTTTTAGTGTGCCACAATGCGAGGATTAGCGTGTCAAAGTGTTTGAAAAATGCATGGCATGACACGCTAACCCTTGCATCGTGACATGCCAAAACATTGTTGTTGGCCTTGACATGACAAGCATTGCGAATTGTCGATAGAATGCATGTCATGCCACGCCATGCATTCTAGTGACAATTCACGAGGCTTGTTATAGCGTGCCACGATAGGAGGGATAGCATGTCAGGACAAGTTATGGCTTGTTAAGACATGTCATGCCTTGCATTCTGCCAACAACTCACGAGGCTTGCTATGACATGCCTTTTTCTAAAGTTTGCCTACTATTTAGGAATAATTAAAAAAAAAAAAAAAAAGATATAGGAAAGAGTAGACCTCGAGGCCTAAAATTATTTTTTTAGAAATTAGTACAAAACATGATGGTAATCATATATGAACGTGTTTTTACCGGCCAGCAAGAACACGTTCATTAGTAGCTAGAGCTGAAAATTTACACGTGTTCTTACCAGTAAAAAACGTTCATTATGTGAGTTGAATATTTACAAGTCCTAGTCTAGTCCGAAATAGTCCAATACAACAAACGCACCCAAAAGGTCCAGCCAAATTTGAAAAAAAAAGTCCAAGCTTTTGTGTTAATGCATGCATGCAGCAACCAAACGCCACAGGAAATGGCGTATTTTTTTATTTTTATTATATTTAATTTTTATGAGTTCTAACATCAACAAGCTTCGCTTTACTTGGAGAGTCTTCATTTTCAAGGCATGATAAATTTCGTCCACCCTTTCTTCACACAGTAACAAATTGTATGTAGTTAATACATTATCTTTTGCAAGTCACTACAAGTACATATATATTGTGGAACATGTTGGGTAATCCTAGGCCTTTCTTTAGCGAGCTTCTATTTCTGTACATGTCACATCATTTATAGAATTAGCTCCTTCAGTACTCGTTGATGGATCTACTCCAGTACGACTCCTCGTCAACAAAAATGCAGGCTGTTTTGGGGAAAGAACTGCTGCTTCGTTACCTAGCATGAAAACAACCGCTGACATGGTTGGCCGGTCAACAGCAAACTCTTGCACACACAAGAGGGCAATTTGGATGCATCTCACAACTTCATTGACATGGTACGATTCGGCCATGGATGGATCAACGATTTCCAAGGCATTGCCTTCTCTCCACAAGTCCCAAACCTAAAAGAGTTTTGAAAAAAATCAACAAAGCATGAATAAAGTAGGAGATAAACTCGTGGGAAAATCATTGTTTGCAAATAGGCTATAGTTAACTTACATATCCAACCAAATTTGAGTGGGGATAATTTTTGTGGTGATAACCAGAATTCCTTCTGCCAATTATGATTTCTAGCAGTAATACGCCAAAACTGTATACATCAGATTTTACTGAAAAAATTCCTTCCATTGCATACTCTGGTGACATATAACCACTGCAATAGTATAAGGAGATCATGGTGAGACTTGTTCTGGGAAGTTGGAACAATTAATTAACCTACTATTTTGGTAAGCTCTAGGCAACATGTATCTTCAATTTTGATGAATTTAATTAACTTACTATGTTCCGACCACACGATGTGTATTTGCTTCACATTGGTCCCCCAGAAATATTCTTGCCATACCAAAATCTGCTATTTTGGGGCTCATGGATGCATCCAGTAGAATATTACTGGCCTTTAGATCTCTATGGATAATCCTTAATCTCGAATCTTGATGAAGATATAAAATCCCTCTAGCAATCCCACAGATAATCTCAAAGCGTTTTGTCCAATCTAAAAGATTTCTTTTTGTTTCATCTGGATATAGTAAGAAGTTAAGACCAAATAAATTCTTGTTGACTTTAGTTTCAGAATGAAATTAAAGGGAAAAAAAAAGGAAGAAGACGTACCAAAAATAAAAGAGTCCAAACTTTTGTTTACTACGTATTCATAAATTACCATCTTCTCTTTATCTTCAACGCAGCAACCTATAATCTTGACAAGGTTCCTGTGTTGGAGTTTTGCAATTATCACAACTTCATTCTTAAACTCTTCAACTCCTTGACCAGAATTCTTCGATAGTCGTTTCACCGCTACTTCCTTTCCATTATGAAGTACACCCTGAAATTATAATCCAAACACTCATGTTACAATTCATTTTTAAGGGCGTCAAAAATGAATTGTCATGTTTGTTGTAAGCTTCAAGGTTAACTTGAAGTTATGCATGATTCGGAAAATTATAGGAGGCTAAGTACCTTATAGACTGAGCCAAAACCTCCTTTCCCAAGCTTGTTCGCTACAGAGAAATTGTCCGTGGCAGCTGCGACGGTTGTTCGATCAAAGAATTGTAATTCTGAGTTTATTTTACTTTGATCATTGAGATCTGTTCTATCTTCCATGAAAAACATATATTTTCTCTGCCTCCCTGCTGTCATGAAATACATAATCAACAAGCAATGCAATGTTATAGCCTTTTGGTCATAAACAATCCGTATTGCGCGACACTACAACAAAACTTACAAATAACTGTTGGCATTAATTAGTTGTACAGAATAGAGTGAGTAAAAGGCCTCATAGTATACCTGGCCTGTAGCCATTAACAAGCCTTTTACGCATCTCAATTCTTACAACTAATATTAGCGACTATAGTCGTTTATTGTAATATTGACGTAATAGAGACCCTCGACCGACACAAGAGGGATACTAATTAAGATTGAGAATCAAAATTTATTTACCTTTGCTCTTCCTCCTTACCAACCAACACAAAACGAAAACTAGGCCAAGGAACACAAGAGCGGATAATAGTGAAATTCCCAGCCTTGCCTTCTTGCTAATTACAGAACCATTTGCAAATTGAGCTACAAGGACATAAAATAAAAATAAAAAAACCAACGAATTCAACAGTTGTGAACTGTAAACAGTAACAAATCACTATCAAAAATCAAGGAAAACTATGGGGTTTTCTCATGTACGAGATAATTGTGGGATGTAATTAGCCAGGTGGATCAGGGCAAAGTACAGCCGGCCAACCAACTCGCAACTACTATCCAACAAGATTTGTCTCGTATTGGAGAAATTCCGGTAGAAAGTGTAGAATACAAAATATTGTGAGAAAGAAAAAAATAAAGTGAGTACCTAGAGTAACTGCATCAACTCGTACATACAAGTCCTGCCCAACATTTGAAAAAGTTCTTGTGTCTATCAAGTCCCCATACCACGTCATGCAACCCTTCCCTCCTCCCGTTTCATCTGCACTCGCATATGCCATGCAAGAACAATCCTTCATGCACTCTTGCTCACACCCTTTCAGACTCAAATTCATTTTCACACGTGCCCCAGATGAGTCGGGTACCTTCACGCGTGCCACCTTAACAAACCCTTCCCCATTTTGGCATGTAGACGCTCCCGATTTTCTCTGGCATCCACCCGATCCAACTCTCATATACCAATCCTGGGGGAACTTGGGTTTAAATCCGGGCAGACAAAGGCAAGAGAAGTTATAATTGCTGTACGGGTCACAGTTACCATTTGGACCACACCGTCCATAGGAGTCACACCACTCACTAGGGTTAGAGCTTCCTTCGCTCCATTTGTTTTCGTGAGCTCCCCATATGAACCGTTTAACAATTCCTGATTCATCTAGCACCCCCCTTGTGAATACTGAGTCATTTGGAACAGTTATCTCCATATACATCTCATCTTTATTGTTCACAAAGTTGCGAACACTATTAGTTGTATATTCGGGTACCCCGCTAAATCTTTTGCCGGTCCAAGTTCCACCTCGAAACCATTTGTCTCGACCCTTGTAAACCATCAACTGCGGAAACCCGGTTGGGTCAATCTCATATGAAAAATTCCCTGATCCGGGATCATCCTGGGACTTCCAAGATGTTAGGCTCCAGTTCAACCCTGACCGCCGGTTCTGCCCAATCTTCATCCAAGGAAGCAGTGTATCTGTGGGGTAATCAAAGCCTTGCCACAGCTCCCTTGGGCTACTACCATTGTACTCAAGCAATACAAGATTTCCTGTATCCCGAAGTTTGGCTACGGAATTGTTTGGCAAAGAGACTGTGACATTAGTAGACCAAAGAGGGGTATTTTGGTCCCTCCCATAAATGACAAGGCCTCCATGATCTCCACGAATAGCTAGGAGCCCAGTTCCAGTTCCAGAAATAGGAATTATGGGGTTGTCTCTGTTTGCAATCCAGACGATGGTTGGGATTGGAATATTGTTGTACCAAACTCCGATGTAACGGTTATGAGAATTGCCTGGGCTAAAAAAACCTAGTTTAAAATTTTTTTTGGCGGAGAGAAGAAAGTCGCCATCTCTTAGGGGTTGGTTTGGTGTAATGGCGTCTAGGACAACAGAAATGGAAGAGGGAAGAATCACAAGGAAGATAAGCAATCTAATTATGACAAAAAGGAATATAGTAGAATTCATGGTTAGTTTCTCAGGGGTTGGTTAAGTGCTAAAAAGGTTGCTTCTTTTAATGGCAGCAGAAACAAAGAGCCGGAAAGGTTAGATTTTATTTTTCTTTGTCGAATGCGCAACGTTAAAGGCTTCCAGATGTTGAATTCACCGGCGAATTCCAGTCGACGTAAAAATACTGATCCTAGCTAGAAGGTCCACTTGACACGTCCCGACCCCGATATTCTCCGAATACAAGGATAAGCACGTGCTGGCCAACACCCGAGGGTGACGAAAGCCATTTATTGAGTGTAAAAACTGAAAACAAACGATAAATAAGGTTTATAAATATAAAAAAATAATGAATATGCGAATAAGGACCGTGTTCAGAGCACACCTCTAATCTAGAACACTAGAAGAAAATAATATAAAATTGAATGAAACAAAGAAGTGGGTCCTACACCAAAATGACTCGAAGATGCCGATGCGGAAGTGCTGGACGTCGAGATTGTATGTCTCAATTCTAAGTCCTGAAGAGGGCGCAAAACAAACATGAATGGACCAAGTTGATATATATATATATAATAAAACAGTTATCAACATACTAACCCCCAGGTTTTATGAAAACACATATATAATGATAAACATAGGTTTTCCGAAACCTAACATGTCGTGCAATATCTCAAATCATAACTTGTATATATAATAAACACTAGTGAATGTCCAATATAACTCTTCAGGCCCCATGCCGGCTCCCCGTCTTTGAGCAGACAGTTAGAGGAAAATAACTCTTCAGGCCTCATGCCGGTTCCCCGTCTCTGAGCAGACAGTCAGAGGAAAAAACACTCCAGGCCCTATGCCAACACCGAACCGTCGCCCAGAACGGACCGGATCTATCCTTACGTCCCGTAGCAGAAAACACCACTAGGTAAGTATAAAACCAGTGAACATACATATATTGAAAATCAACCTCATAGTATAAAGTCATGCATCATCTATACTATAAAGAGGTGTTCTAAACATATTCTAAATATCATATCGTCATCCATCAGATATTCTATAAGAACATGGGTTATAGAAAAAATAGTAATAATTCAAACTAGCATCAGTGAGCATGTTACCTCGTAAAACGTTTCATAAAACATAATCATCAAATCATGCTTTTCATGTATGCATTTCTACCATCAAAACATGCATTTTGAGAAGTGGTCCACTCACAGTACTTCGCCGTCGAAAAGCCACGCCATCTTGCGAAGAAGGAAACGCCACAGATAAACGCACCTAAACACATAAATGGTACATTTAGTCAAACTTTACTCAAACGATTGAATTTAGGGAAACAGACATCAGAAACGGGTTCAGAACGTCGAAATTAGCCTAGGAGGGGTCCCGCATGAAAACCCGAAAAATCAACGGTCAAAATCAAAGTCAACGCTGACCGTTGACCGGGTCAACGGTCAGACTGGGTCCGGGTCCCGGTCAACAGGTCAAACGGGTCTGGGTTTAGATCCGGATTGGGTTAAAGGGTTTGGACTTGGGTTGCATCCGGGTTTGAGCCTAAAAATGTTTGGGTCTAATGGGTTTAGTGTTAATGGGCCAAAGGCCATAAAGGGAACGGCCCAAAGGCCTTAAAATTAACAAAACAAAAAATAAAAAAATATAAAAAGGTTGGGTTGGGCTGCCCAGGGTCTTGGGCTTGGCAGGAAAGGCCCAAAGGCCTTGGGTTTGGGTGGTTCGCCGGATTCCAAGGAGGGAGAAGGCCGGAATTCGGCCGGAGAATTCCCAAGCTCCGTTGGAGCTCAAAACTCAACCAAAACATGTCATTCAATATACCAAATTGAAGCCCCGAAGGTAAGGAATCGAAATATACCCTTTGTTTCCATCATCGTGGCCGGAGTTGGCCGGAAAACAGCCTGAAAGCCACGGGTGTCCGCCAGAAACTGGGTAATATTCAAATGAGCATAACTTCTTCAATACTCAATGAAATTGGGTGAAACAAAAAGGAAAGTTGTAGTACTCAGCGAGACGAAGAGATTGATACCTAGCACGCGGGCCAACTAGCCGTGGTTTGGCCGGAAATTGCCTCGAAAGGGGCGGTGCTAGCCGGAAAACTGGGAAATGTCTCGGTTTCTTCGTGGTTTGACGTCCAAAACACAACCACGGGGTTAGAAAAGAGCTATAGGTGTGGGCATGGGTGTGTGTGTGTGTTCTTGTTGGAGAAAGGAGCACCGAGAGGGGGGAAAGAAGAGAGCACGGGTAGAGAAGAGAGAGTGAGGGAGAAGAGAGAGACTTTTCAGAAAACAAATAAAAGAAGATGGAAAAGGAAGGAACCGGGAACAAAAACAGGGGGTGAGTCCCTTGACCTTACCAATTAAGACTAAAAAAATAATTTTAGTTACGTAAATTTCAAGACGGATTGTTACACCACTTCATTAATGCTGAGTCAGTAGATTGATAAAGGCAACTTTCTAATTGAATGGAAGATTTGAAAAGTCCACGTCAACATCTTTTAAAGAATTTTCTCCTATGCTACGCGGAAGTTTGATGACCGCACACCTCTCATTCTTACACACTAATTGATGTGAACACATCTGCTAGCGTTCAAGTTTCCGGTCATAGATGTCTAACAATTGACAAAATTAATTAGATCAGTATAATATCTCTTCAATTACCTTGCAAGTTCGCAATCGTAACTGGTACTTTTGACGGTTTCAAAAAAAAAAAAAAAAAAAAAACCTGGTACTTTTGACATCCTACAAGTCAATGCACTCAAAATATCTTTAAGAGTTCAACTTTAGCGAGGTTCTATGTCACTACATGTCACATCATTTAACAAATTTTCTCCTTCAGTATTGGGTGACGAAGTCTTTGCATGTGTAGGATGTTGGATTTTCACCTATGCATTCTAGATTCGAAAATGTGCCCTCTCCTAAATTGTTGTAATAGTTTCAAATCCTCACCTCCCTTTAATAATAATAATAATAACTGTTAAATCCCCTAATTATCTCCATCTCCGTCACCACTCATCACGCTTATGAACGTGTTCTTACCGGCCAGTAAGAACACGTTCATTAGTAGCTAGAGCTGAAAATTTACACGTGTTCTTACCAGTAAAAAATGTTCCTTATATGAGTTGAATATTTATAAGTGTTCGTACCAGTAATAGCCTTTGTAAATAAGTGAAAAGGCCCAAAAAATGTTAAATGAAAGCTTTGCTTGTTGTGTTCTTCCTCCTCTTCCCATTTTGCACATCCGTTGACACCATAGAAACAGAAATATCTTCGAACTAGGGTTCTTCAGCCCCGGGAACTCCAGGTCCAGATATGTTGGAATTTGGTAATGCTCAAAAAGATAAAAAAAGCAGTGGTTTGGGTTGCAAACAGAAACAACCCCATCAAGGATACCTCTGGAATCCTTACTATAGACAGGTATGGAAGACTGCTTCTTTATGCTTACGATATGCATATTAGCCATAATCTTGCGGCTAATATGCATTATCTGGTATTCAAACCGTGAAAGTAGCCAAATCGTCAATGGAGAAGTTGTTGAGGATCGAACTAGTTACAATTGCATGATTATGTTACCCCTTTCAGTAGAAAACAAATCATGCATGAAAGACGTCTGCATGACATAGCCAAACCATGAAATACACTAGATACATATTCTTTCATCAGCTTTGGGCAGAAGAAAATATGTTAAAAATATTTTATGATTTAGTATATTCTATTTTACAGTTGATTGTGTGGTTCCAAAAATTTCCTTTGGAATAAAAGTACTCACAACATATAAATTAGAATTCTGATTTTCCAAAATAGTCATGTAGAACAATATCAAGTAATTCATTTTGGTGGAATATTAATTTAATGATTCTAAAAGACAGATATAAGAACATGTTGCTAGTGATATGGAACAACAAATTCTCAAGAGATAGAAACACGGTTATTCAATTGTTCAACAATGATAATAAAAAGATCACTTATTATACTGATGCTACTTTTCCAATTTTGTCTTGAAAAAAATGATCCTCATAATCAAAATTGATAATCAAATAAAACAATTGGTTTGAACAAAATAAACCAATAGTTATTTTCAACCAAATTTTGCTAATTCTGTAAATTATGTGACATGTACTATGGTGGAAGCTTGATCCTTAACAGCCTTGGATTTGAAATATAAATCCCTCCACTACATGACGCATTCACATAAATTAGAGTTTAAGAATATTGAGAGGTTTGTGGTTTGTGGTAATCCAACTTCAGCATACCATAGGAAGCAGGTAAGGCTTTTTAACTAGGTTTTGGCTGCTGGGGATTCATGTACAGGAGAGAAGATGTTGATCTGTGGTGCTTTGCTTGCCATATAAACAAATCCTATGACTGTTCAAATTGATTACCTTTATTTCATCTTATCATGGATCGCTTTTATCATAATGTCCACTACTAATCATACTTGGTATGAGATTTTTTGGTTCGCTAAATTCGTACGTACTTGGCCCCTTTCGAGCCAATTTGGCTCTGCGATTTCTTCGCATATGCACAGAAACGTTAATTAGAATTGTCTTTATCAACCCACTGGTTGCAACTGGTCAGAATTAAAGACGTGGAACTTTCTGGATTGTACTAAATGACAATATATAATATCACTTCTGGACTTGTTAAAAAGTTTTACTAGACCGGTCAAAATCAAATATCAAATCAAATAACAACCACGTATTGAAAAACTGAATTATTTCTGTAAGTGAGGATTTAGCTAGGTTTGAAAAATTATACTTTCGGCCAAGTCATGATTCGATATTATTCACCAACTCTTTTTGTTGAGTTGTTATTTGCTTTTCCGGATTTGGATCCTCTCCTGCCCAAGGAGAGGTTTCTCCTGATCAAATAACTTGAACCGTTGAATGAAAATTCAACGGTTATAATTATTATAATTTTAAAAAGATCATTTGTTTGTAACCGTTAGATTTTCATTCAACGACCCAAATTATTTGGTTAGGAGGATCATCTCTTTGGGCTCAGGAAAGGATCCAAGTCCCCCTCGTGGACTTTCGGTGTTCCTCCTGCCTTTTGCGCTGGTTATGAAAATTCTCAGTTCATCATAAAAAAAAAATAAAAAAAAACTAATGAAAAAGATTTGAAAACTTTAAGTTTTAACGAAAAAATAAAAGGTAAAGTGAATAGTATCAAGTTTGATTTTTTAATATAAAAATATGATTTTTCGTTAAAATAAACAGTACCACGAACTTTTCGTTAAAACTTCTAAAAAAAAAAAATGATTCAATATTATTGAGTTAAGCCCAGAATTGCGCCTTTAGAACTTGCCACGCAAAAACTTCGACGAAAACATCTAACATTGTCAATGATCCGACAGAAAAATAAGTAAAGCACCAAATGCCCAGAAAAATGGTTTTCAAACTACTTTTGCATGTTGTCTTCCTTCTCCTCATCGTCCTCTTCCCATTCTGCACATCCATAGACACCATAGCATTCAACCAACAGGTCAAAGATGGTGACTTCATAGTGTCGAAAGAAAGCAACTTTGAACTGGGATTCTTCAGCCCCGGCAACTCCAGCTCCCGCTACGTCGGAATTTGGTTTGCTCAAAAATATGAAAAGGGACAGAAGGTAGTGGTTTGGGTTGCAAACAGAAACAACCCCATCAATGATACCTCTGGTGTGCTCACAATTGACAGGCATGGAAATTTAGTTCTTTATGCTCTTGAGAATATTTCTATTTGGTCTGCTTACGTGTCGGTTCAAACCAGAAGCACTTCTGCGGCTCAGCTTTTGGATTCAGGAAACTTGGTGCTTTTCCAGGACAATAGAAGTGACAGCTTTATATGGCAGAGTTTTGATTATCCAACTGACACTTTACTTCCTGGAATGAAAGTTGGGTTGAATTGGAAAAAAGGGTTGGAATGGATCTTAACATCTTGGAAATCAGAAGGTGGCCCTTCAACCGGGGACTACAGTTTTCGGCTTTTTTCGAATCAGACTGCCATTCCACATTATTTTGTGTACAAGGGTTTAGCTAAGTATTGGAGATCTAATCCCGGGCCATGGCCTAATTATGTGAGCAATAGCGAAGAGAAGTATTATTTCCTTGTAAATGATCACACATCTGTAATCAGAACTGTCTTGAGGGACTATGGTTCATATCAACAACTGAAATGGAATGATGGTGATGATGAATGGAACTCTGGGAGGTGCCAAAATATCGGTGTGACAATTATGGACAGTGTGGTCCTAACAGCAGATGTAGCCCCGAAAATATTTTGTATGAGTGTGAGTGTCTTCCAGGGTATGAACCAAAATCTGTGAATGATTGGAACCGGAGAGATGGGTCGGATGGGTGCGTGAGTAAGCGAATTGGGGTGTCAAAGTGTGGGAATGGAGATCAGTTTGTGAAGGTGGTGCGTGTTAAAGATCCAGACACATCGAGAGCAGCACAGTTGTTAACAAATATCAGTGCAAATGAGTGTGAGCAAGTGTGCTTGAGCAATTGTTCCTGCACAGCATATCTGAGAGCAGAATGGGAAGGGCGGAGTGATTGCTTGTTTTGGTATGGTGATTTGATGGACATCTTAGTGCAGACAGAGTTGGGACGAGATATATATGTTCGCGTAGACAAAGTCGAATTAGGTACTCAATTTTCTTGTCTGGTTTTGGTGTCTAAATATGTTCTCCTTTCATGATTTTTTAATCCTTTATGTCACTCTTATTTGTAGATCAGAATACTAGAAAATCGAAAAGTTTTCTGAGATGGAGGGGTTTGCTTGTTATTCCAATAGTTTTTGTTCTTCTGGCATTTGTACTAATCATTGTGTTTGCCTGCTGGAAGCTTAAGAAAAAGTGGAAGACAGAAGGTATGAGAAGTGCTAATCCGTTCTGAATAGTTGAACGTAAATAAAAGCAATTTGATTTCATCTAACTGAATGTCTATTGGTTTTTGTGATAGCACAGACTTCGTGGAGGCAGATGAACTTGAAGCAACTAGGAGACACCCCGAGTTGCAACTTTTCGATCTGAGCACTATAATAGCAGCCACAGACAACTTTTCGCCCATCAGTGAACTTGGCCGAGGTGGTTTTGGGACTGTTTATAAGGTAAGTCCGAATTCAGAATTCCTAATCTTTTTATGATGGAATGATTTCTTCTAAGCAGTTTTGTTTGAGTCTCTGACTGTCTTTTCTTTTATCATGTGAAAGGCTAATAGTAAAACTGATTCTTTACTTTAGGGTCAGTTACCAAATGAACAGATTATTGCTGTAAAAAGATTGTCAAGAACGTCAGGACTAGGGGTTGAAGAATTCAAAATTGAAATTGCACTGATAGCGAGACTTCAGCACAGGAATCTCGTGAAACTTTTAGGCTGTTGTATAAAGGGAGAAGAAAGGATGTTAGTCCTCGAACACTTGCCGAACAAAAGCTTGAACTCCCTTCTTTTTGGTATGTCTAACTCAAACTATGGAGTATATATTTTCAAGTTTCATGCTAAAACGTACTACATATAATTACACAAATACCGATCAATGCAGATCACAGAAAAAGGTCCTTGTTGGATTGGAAAAAACGCTTTGAAATCATCAACGGGGTTGCTCGTGGAATTTTGTATCTTCATCAGGACTCAAGACTTAGAATTATCCATAGGGATCTAAAACCCAGCAACATTCTTCTAGATTCTAAGATGAACCCAAAAATTTCAGATTTCGGTATGGCAAGAGTCTTCCATGAAGACCAACTGCAGGACAAAACCAACAGAGTTGTTGGAACATAGTAAGAAACATACTAGCTCTCACACATTGATGGAATAAATCACAATAAAGTCACCTTTCATTAGCTTTCCTTCTCATTTTACTATTCTTCGGCTGTAACATATTGTTCTATTCATATGCAGTGGCTATATGTCACCTGAGTATGTAGTGTTTGGGAGATTTTCAACCAAATCGGATGTTTTTAGTTTTGGGATCATATTATTGGAGATTATAAGCGGCAAGAAAAACAACGGTGTTTATCAAGATGATCATTCCGTAAACTTGATAGGACATGTAAGTAACAGAAATTCTGCTAAAAATCTACCCTTTTTTTACTTCCCCTGTTTAAAATGATACTGTTACGACAGGTTTGGCAGCTGTGGAGAGAAGGCAGAGCCTTAGAAATTGTGGATTCATAACTAGAGTAATTTCAGTCAGATGAAGTAATGCGATGCATTCAAGTTGGGCTCTTGTGCGAGGAAGAAGATTCGAAGGACCGACCATCAATGTCAGCTGTTGTTTTCATGTTGAGTGGTGAAACATCTCCACCATCTCCTAATCAGCCTGCATTTGTCTTCTGAAAAAGTTCTTGTGATGATGCTGATCCATTAATTCCGAAAGGGTCAGATTCTATGAACGGCTTGACAATAACCGCATTTGAAGCTCGTTAGTTGTTAATGATGCAGGCTCTTGATTCTGTAATTACCAAAATTGTTTGATCATTTTGTTTCCCTTCCTTATTACTTGTATTAACCAAGAACTCATTTTCTAGCCTTTTAACTTCAATCCAATAATTTCACACCAAAGACATAGAGTTAAGATTACTTAATTCCATGTTTAGTTAAGATCAATGCACAGTTACCTGACGAATAACGAGGTCCATTTGGCAGTCGAGAAGTTTGAATTCAACTTAATCAGTAAGGGTAGTCATTTTCACACTCCCAGTTTCTCCTTCCGATGCCTCCCTTTACTTTTATTCTTTGTTCTATAAAACGAGGGTGGTGAAAATCACTTCGCAATCAGTAATCAAGGTGAAAGTAAAAATAGGCAACTGAATTACTGTCACCGAGTCGGTCAAATACCAGTTGAACAAAAATACCATATCCAAATAAATACCAATTCAACAAGATCCAAGGATCGACCAACCATGTCAGCCGTTGTTTCATGTTGAGCCGCGAAGCATCTCCACCATCTCCTCAGCAGCCTGCATTTGTCTCGTGAAAAAATTCATGCAGCGATGCGGATCCATCAGTTTCAAAAGAATCATGTTCTGCCGCTTAGCACTACTGTTTAGTGATATTCCTTTTTACTTGTAAGTGAGAAATATTAGGTTTGAATCTCGCCAAAGGTGAATTTGAACCACATTATTGCTAGCTCATTGTGAGGCTAAGTTCACTCCTTCTCTTAATGTAGATAATATCGTTTGTTTAAAATAAAAAAAAATAAAAAAAAAGAATCATGTTCTATAAATGACTTGACGATAACTAAATTCGAAGCTCGTGTGCACTTGATTTGTAGTATGATTATGAGCCCTTGTGATCTCTTTAACCCGCGTTAATTCTTGCTGCCATTTTGGCACAAGCAAATTATACAGAACCGAAAGATGTATGGTTGGGAGCTGTCACGCATCTCACATCTATAAATTACAGGACTAACTCTCTAGTGTGGTGTGACTTACACCGGCACATGTTACATAAGCAAAATTAAAAGGAAAACTCGATGGATACAACTGAACTGATGGCTAAAATTAGAACCAAAACGAAATGACCACAATGGTATAGTTCATGTGAGAAATGCAAATTACTGTACAACAATTTTTTTTTTAAACAAACGATATTAGCTATACCAAGTGAGTGGGGGAGTGGGCTAAGCCTCATCATGGACTATCAATAATGTGGTTCAAATTCGACTTTGATGAGAATTGAACTTAAAATCTCTCATTTTTAGGTGAAAATTATTACCCTTAAACAGTAGCATTATACATTTTCCCTTTCATTGCTGATTTTTTTTTCTTTTTTTTTGTTTAAATGGAGGCTTGCAGCCCAAACACTTTCTAAAAGTCGGCCCATAGTTAACATTGCCGTCAGCTGCTCAAGATTCGGCCCAATAAATCCAGACCTCATATTCAGATTTTTCGGAAAGGAAAATGAAAATTCCTTAAGAAAAGTCCCAATCTCTAAATTTTTTTTTTTTTTTTTTTTTTTTTAATTTTATGAACGATGTTTGGTTTATTTTGGTGGTTTGAATTGAATATAGCAAACGAGAGTTCATGAAAAATTTTAAGTAGGGGTGTGCAAAATGAAAGGTAATGAAACAGAAATTTATGTATAAATAAATGCTCTCAACCACTTGAGTTACGAGTCTTGCAGCCTACAATTATCACCTATATCCAAGGTTTATTAATCTCAAATGGCTGAAATTGATCTAACGCGGATTAACTAGAGATTCGTCCATTTTAGTAGTCGAGGAAGAAATTCGGTCTTGTAACTAACACAAAATCCTAGTGAAATGAATACAAGACGTGTACAAGTCTGATTCTAGTAACGACTTTGACAATAACTGAATTCGAAGATCGATAATGATGCAGGTCCTTGCTTGAACAGTTGTCAAAGTTCCATAATATCTTTGGCAGTTGACAAGTTTTGAATATGATCAGTAGTCATGGTGGAAGCAAAAATAGGCAACTGTAAGTCAATTCAATCTTTAGATACGTCGTTGTTGAGTAGCTCATACGACCCTACCAAAATTGCCAAAATTCAAAGAAGCCGCCAACTTGTCAAACCAAAAGTGTCAATTTATGGCGACAACTCAGAAAAATAAGTGAAAGGCCACTGGTTGATGGATGGAAATGCCCAGAAAAATGTTAATGAAAGCTTTGCTTCTTGTGTTCTTCCTCCTCTTCCCATTTTGCACGTCCGTTGACACCATAGCAACGGACCAACATGTCAAGGACGGTGACTTGCTGGTGTCTAAAGGTAATATCTTCGAACTAGGGTTCTTCAGCCCCGGGAACTCCAGGTACAGATATGTCGGAATTTGGTATGCTCAAAAAGATCAAAAAGCAGTGGTTTGGGTTGCAAACAGAAACAACCCCATCAATGATACCTCTGGAGTCCTTACTATAGACAGGTATGGAAGACTGCTTCTTTATGCTTACAATATGCAGGATATTCCTATATGGTGTACAAATGTGACGGTCCAAACCGCAATCACTAGTTGCAGGGCTCAGCTGTTAGATTCTGGAAATCTAGTTCTTTTCCAAGATAACAAAAGTGAAAGTTTTATGTGGCAGAGTTTTGATCATCCTACAGATACTCTCCTTCCGGGTATGAAACTTGGCTTCAATTGGAAAACGGGGATACAATGGGTCTTAACATCTTGGAAGTCACAAGATGACCCTGGAACTGGGGACTACACTGTTAGGCTCCGTTCCAATCAGCATTTCAAACCCCAATATTTTGTTACTTATAAAGGTTTGACTCCATATTGGCGAAGTGATCCACTGGAAGACCCTAGTTTTGTCAGTAATCAGGACGAAATGTATTACTTAATTCAAAGCGATACCACTCCAATAAGGGTGGTCTTGAATGATTCTGGGTTACTGCAACACCTGAGGTGGAACGACGCAGATAGCAAATGGAAGGAAATCTGGTCTGCGCCAAAATATCGGTGTGACCAGTATGGACAGTGTGGTGCCAACAGCAAATGTAGCCCTGACAATATCAATTTATTCGAGTGTGCGTGCCTGCCAGGGTATGAACCAAAGTCTGTCAATGATTGGAATAGGAGAGATGGGTCAGGTGGTTGTGTCAGTAAACGAGTTGCGGTGTCAAAGTGTGGGAACGGAGAGGGGTTCATGAAAGTGGCACGAGTTAAAGATCCTGACACAATGAAAGCAGCACGGTTGGAAAACAGTACAAGTGACAAAGAGTGCAAGCAGGTGTGCTTAAGAAATTGTTCTTGCACTGCATATATGACCATAGAAGCTGAAGGGCGCATTGATTGCTTGACATGGTATGGTGAGTTGCTGGACATTTTAGTGCACACACAGGTAGGGCGAGATCTACATGTTCGTGTGGACAAAATCGAATTAGGTACCACTTCTTGCCATGGAAAATTGAGTTTTAGATTTTCAGAATTTGTGATACATACTGCAATACTGGTTTTGATGTTTTCTAATCCTTTGTCCCACTCTTATGTGTAGCTGAAAATTCCAGAAACTCAAAAGGTTTGCTTAAAAGGAGGGGTATGCTGGCTATTCTGATGTTGTCTGTTCTTCTGGCATTGATACTAATCCTTGCGTTGTCCTGTTGGCGGCTCAAGAAAAAGAGGAAGACGAAAGGTATGTAGTCAGCGATTATGAATTCTTTAACCATGTCAACTAAACAGAAAGCATTCTACTCATTGAAGTATGGCGTTGGTCATAACACTTCTGCAGTTTGTAAATCACATCAAAGCTCTCTACTTCCGATGTCATTTTTTTCAAAGCAAATGGAGCAGTGAGGAGAAATGACATGGATAATGTTTTTCTTTTATTAATTGCAGATGAACTTGAAGAAACCAGAAGACACCCTGAATTGCAATTTTTCAATCTGAGCACGATAATAGCAGCTACGGACAATTTTTCTTCCGTCAATAAACTTGGCCAAGGTGGTTTTGGTACGGTTTATAAGGTTAGCCCAAATTTAGAAGCCATAGATATCTTATAATTGAATGATTTCTTCTCAGCATTAGAGAGTACTCTGTTTCTTTACTATTCTTCTTTAGCTTATTGCAAGTAAATATATCGTTAAAAGTGGCAATTACGTGAAAGCTTAATGATAATACTCAATAAAAACTTCAGGGCCAGTTACCAAATGATGATCGGATTATTGCTGTAAAAAGATTGTCCAGAACTTCAGGACAAGGGGTTGACGAATTCAAAAATGAAGTTGCGCTGATAGCAAGACTTCAACACAGGAACCTCGTCAAACTTTTAGGCTGTTGTATAAGGGGAGAAGAAAGGATGTTGATCCTGGAACACTTGCCGAACAAGAGCTTGGACTACTTTCTTTTTGGTATGTCTAGAAGAAAGATTCATTTGTTCATAATGTTTCTAAAACTATGTACAATATATGTGTGTGTGTTAAGCTTATATCAAAGAAAAATATGACATTTACATAGAAACCATATCATTTTGTAGACCATACAAGAAGGTCCTTGTTGGATTGGAAAAAACGTTTTGAAATCGTCAACGGGGTTGCTCGTGGGATTCTGTATCTCCATCAGGACTCAAGACTTAGGATTATCCACAGGGATCTAAAAACCAGTAATGTTCTTCTAGATGCTGAGTTGAACCCGAAAATCTCAGATTTCGGCATGGCAAGGATATTCCATGGGGACCAACTGCAGGATAAGACCAGCAGAATTGTCGGAACATAGTAAGAATCATACCACATTCACGCATTCATGAAATAAATCACACCGTACTGTCGTCTTTATATTCAACAGAGTTGTCTGTAATATGGTATTATCTGTTCATATGTAGTGGATATATGTCACCAGAATATGCAGTGTTTGGGAGGTATTCAACGAAATCGGATGTATTTAGTTTTGGGATCATCTTATTGGAGATTGTAAGCGGAAGTAAAAACAATGGTTCGTATCAGGAGGATCATTCCGTGAACTTGATAGGACATGTAAGTTACACAAAATCCGATAACAGTCCACCCTTACTACTAATTACTACTTACATTCATCCCTTTCTCAAAATGTTACTTTCAACCGCAGGTTTGGCAGCTGTGGAGAGAAGACAGAGCCTTAGAAATCGTGGATTCGTCATTGGAGTCGTATCAATCAGATGAAGTCATGCGATGCATTCAAGTCGGGCTCTTGTGCGTTCAAGAAGATTCAAAGGACCGACCGACTATGTCAGCAGTTGTATTCATGTTGAGTGGCGAAGCATCTCTACCATCTCCTCAGCAGCCTGCATTTGTCTTCAGAAAAAGTTCATGCAGTGTTGCTGATCCATCAATTCCGAAAGGATTATATTCTGTTGACGATTTCACAATAACTAGAGTTGAAGCTCGATAATGATTCAGCCTCTTGCTTGACTATAATTCCTAGATGATCTGTACAGTATACTGTGAAATGTAATCGTATAATGTATTCTAGATAAGTTCACGAGCGCCATTCGGACTCGGTAGCACGGTGCCAAAAATATCGAGAAATTTCAGTTCCTTCCTACAGAATAATGAACAAATCCGGTAGCTAGGTCTCTAACGAAATTTGGTCAACAATTCGGTTCGTTTGGCCGAACGGCTTTGATTAGAAGCTCCCTTTGGAAATGACCAACACAACATGTCTCTTGTATTCTTATAGAGTTCGAAATTCAAAAATCATAATTTTCTGTATCAAAATGTGTTTTTCATATTTTCCTCATGAGGAAAATGTTAAAATAATTAAAAGTAAATAAAAAGAAATTATCCCACCATTTTTTTGCGTACCGAGAAACTATGAAAAACTTAAAGAAGCACAAGAAAAAGTCACGCTGCAACTTTACAATGTATGAAAACGGTTTTAAGGAAGGACGATGATGCTTGCAGCCACTCTATGGGAACATAGACGAGCTGACTTATCTTGTGAAATTACTGGGATTGCTTTTTGCATGAAACCTGTGACTATAACTCAGTATTCACGTTGGCTAGCTATGCCTTAAAGAGTATACATGTACATTGTAGCTTCAAAGCTAGATGAACACTTCACTGAATATTGAACGGATGAATAATCATGTCTTCGTTTTCATACGGACCGTTCGATCCTTGATTCGGTAGCTTTTCATTCGTGTGATAAACTAAACTACCATGAAAAGTAAGGAAATGTTGCAGACAAGGCAGGGCTGCTTTGAATGTTATATGGATTTGTTTCAATCTCTGATAGGGAGAATAATGATCTTTCACAATAACAGTAACAATGTAAACAAAGAATATTAGGTAAAATCTAATCTCTACTTTTTGGGAAAAACTTCAATAGGTGTAGGAACACTTCAGAACAACAAAATCCTTCATGTACAGTGAAGATTACCGTCCTTCAATGGTTGTTATGGTATCAACATTTGCGGAGTATATACTGTCTTTCTGAGATTGAGGATTGGAGAGAGCCTTTTGGAAAGTAAATATTGGTCGCTGAGGTTGTGGACGATCTGTCTCGCTACTTAGCATCAAAACTACATCCGGCATGGTTGGCCTGTCTGTAGCATTGTCCTGTACACAAA
Organism: Pyrus communis; assembly: GCF_041283825.1. Classification (NCBI taxonomy): domain Eukaryota; kingdom Viridiplantae; phylum Streptophyta; class Magnoliopsida; order Rosales; family Rosaceae; genus Pyrus; species Pyrus communis. Next base: position 31,294,593 of record NC_142574.1, on the reverse strand, counting down.
GAAGCCCAATATGCACGCATCTCATAGCTTGGGATGATGGATATGAATCCGCCAAGACTTCATCTACTAAGTCCAATCCCCTGCCTTCGTTCCATAAGTGCCATGACTGAAAAATTGTAGAGATTGTTTAAGCTATGAGAAATAGAATTTCACATGAGTATTTTTAGGATGTGAACTTACATATGCTAGGAAGCCGAGCTGTTTTTCATGGTAATAAAAGCTGGTATTCTTTGTCCCGCTAACAATCTCCAACAGCAAGACGCCAAAGCTATAGACATCGGATTTTTCAGAAAGTATACCACCCATGGCATACTCCGGAGCCATATAGCCACTACACATGCAACTCATTAGTATTTAACAGACAAAAATTCAGCTTGTGTATAAATTCTATAGAATGATAATATGCTAATGTGAGTCTTGTGAGAACAATTCGGAGAAATGGAAAAGAATGGTGCTTACAGTGTTCCCACAACCTTCTGAGTATTCTCTAGATTCTGTGTCCCTTGAACGATACGTGCCAATCCAAAATCTGATATTTTCGGGTTCATATTCTCATCCAAGAGAATGTTACTGACCTTCAAATCTCTATGTATTACCTTCAAACGCGAATCGTGGTGGAGATAAAGAAGCCCTCTAGCAACACCCTGAATAACATCGAAGCGGCGGGCCCAATCAAGCTCTGCTCGGCGCTTTGGATCTAATCAATGCACCCATTCAAAATGTAAGCTGTAGTGTCACTCAAACATCATTACGCAAAATTCAGTTAACGAAAGAACAAGACTAGTAACAAAGAGAAATTGGAGCCATGAATAAAGTACAAGTGAAACTAACTGAATAGAATAGTATCCAAGCTTCCGTTTGGCATGAACTCGTAAACTAGTAACTTCTCATCATCTTTCACACAGCATCCCATGATCCTAACAAGATTTTTATGTTGGAGTTTGGAGATCAACAGCATCTCATTCTTGAACTCTTCTATGCCTTGCCCTGAGTTACTTGATAGTCTCTTTACTGCTATTTCCTTCCCTTCTTTTAGCTTACCCTGCAACGAGTCCACAAATTAATCGTTCAATTCATGTCTGTATTGCGCAGCTAATGCCGTAATTTTCTTTAGAAGAAAGAGAATGAATACACACTCACCTTGTAAACAGGGCCAAATCCTCCTTCCCCGAGTTTGTTTGTGATGCTGAAACTGTTCGTAGCAATTGATATGCTGTCAAACCTATAGATGAATAGATCCGACCGCTCATGTTCTCGTATATATTCTTGAAGAGTGCTGTCACTTGAATTCTCCTTCGGATCAGTCAGTTCAACGTACTTTTTTGTTACTTTGATGTTTCCTGATTTGGTAACTATAACAATCAAATAAACAAATATTCAGAGATTAAGAGCTAATATTGGCTTGCAACTAGTAAATATGCTTAACTGCTATTGCTCTATATCTTTATCTCTCTCTTACCCCTTCGGTTAGCTTGCAATCTGCAAAAAACGAACACCATGGCAACCAAGACACCGATAAAACATATAGCCGAGAAGCTGACAATTAACCATGTTCGCTTTCCTTCACCTGAAATAAATGAATTTTGTAGTACAAAAAGCATGAGACAGAAGCTGAAGATAATTCATAATTAAGTTGTGTAAGCAATATTATGACTTACCAGATTTTGTGTGTCGGAGGCGAATAAAAAGATCTTCTCCACCAGACGAAAACTCCTGAATATCAATTAGGTCTTTGGGCCAGACCAAACACCCGATGTTGTTAACATATGCATAAGCCAGGCAAGAACAACTATTTAGGCACTGTATCTTGCACTTTTCTGCATCCAAAGACGAAATAAATTCATGGAAATCTGGTAGTTTTACACTTGACATCTTCGTAAAACCGTCTCCATTTCCTCTCGAAGCAACTGACTGACTTGTGTTACTCTCACAAAACAGTTTGATTTGCCTCACACACCCTCCTCCCCTGTTTCCTCTGCTCCATTCCTCACGTGACTTCGGTACAAATCCTTTCAAACACTTGCAGATTGGAAATCCAGAAGCTTTGCAAACCCCGAAAGGTCCACATGCTCCATAATTGTCACATGGATTCTTTGCTGCTGGTGCTTCCCAGAATGTATTCCAGTTCTCACCATGTTTCGAATAGATGAGCCTTAATACACCTTCCGAAGAGATGTCCATAAATGCTGCAACAGTTTTATCAAACAAATCAAAAGAGAAGTACTTTTTTCCCTGCTGCGTATTATCCTCGAGATTAAATCCGCTTCGATATTGATCATCCATTTCTGGCACGCCGATGAACTTTGATTTATCCCATGGCCCGCTTCTCCAGTAGGGAGTCGACCCATTGATCCAAACTACCAACTGTGATGGCTCCTCGTGTGACAGTCCAGCCAAGAACATCCCAGTTGACGGATCATTCTCACTTTTCCAAGAAGTCAACGAATTCCTCGTACCAGATACACTATCGAATCCCATAAGCATGTGCGGTTGAAGCGTGTCGCTAGGATAATCAAAGCTCTCCCACAAGTACTGATCAGCTGCAACTCCTACATTAAATTTGACAACAAAGTTTCCATTGTCTAAAAGAACTGCAACTGCTGCTGAACCATTATTCAAACTCGATGCTGTTGCCGAAAAATTGGTTGACCAAACAGAATTCTGTTTGCCATCGACAATCTCCAAACTCCCATTGCTGCTGATTGTCAAACCAGCCGAGGTGTCTGTAGCTGCAATAGGCTTCTCTCTGTTGGCAACCCACACAACTTTTCGAGGAAGTATATCTTTGTGCCATATCCCCACGTACTTATTAGCGGAATTATTGAAGAATCCCAACTCGAAAACGTTGCCTGCCGAGACAAGAGTTTGTCCCTGCGCTAATGGTCGCGACGGAGTTATGTCGTAAATTTCTTTGGCGCAAGAAATCAGTGAAAGAAGAAGCAAAGTGAAGAAAATACAAAAACTTTGAGCGTCGAGAACCATTTGTATCCAAATAACTTAGTGCTCAATGTTCATTAAAACAAAGAATGATGACAATTCAGTACTGAATTCTGAACAAGTATGGTGTTATCTACTTGTCGTCCGAAACCTTAATGACGATAATTATGTGGTGTTTAAATGTAATCAATCATCGTTAAGCCTTTTTTTTTTATCAAGTTTATTTTCTCTGGTAGACTGGCAGGGATGGTCAACTTTGTCAACTTCTTAATTTCAGTAGTTTGATAGTCCATTATGCCCGGCCACCTGCGTATACTCTATTGGGGTTGGTACTTTTGGGTCCCTTTCTTTGATCACATTTTCTGGCGTCCAGCCTTTTTATTCGAATCATAACTTTGAAAAGTATTTGAGCAACTTGGAGATGCTATGATAAAATATTAAATTAACAATACTATGAAAGTATTGCTGATATAAAAGGAGAATTGTCAGCATGCCAGAAACACGGCCCTACACCAATTTTTCGTAATATAAATGGCTGAAATATGTTTTTTAAGTATCCAACAATTTGTATTATGAAGATGTACCAGACCGTATTTCAGCACTAAGTGAAAAATTGCTCTTATAAAATGACTAGTGAGGAATACAACGATGCTTCTTCACCCATTGTAATAAAATGTTGTGAGCCGACGAGAAATTTTTTTATTGTGACAGGAATACGAGTGGTACATCATGTATTTTTATGTAAGTGGTGAGGAATTTTATTTTTTAAGTTATTAACTTTTTAACACATATATCCCACCATTTGTTTAGTAACACGTGGTATACCACCTCGTGCGCCAGTCACATTGAAAAATCTCTCGTGAGCTGACACACCCAGCCCTGATATTCCCCGAACACAATGGTAGGCACGTGCTGGCCGACACCCAAGGCTGACGAAAATCATTTATTGAAAACATGAGAACTAAAATATGAATAAGATAAAAGAATTTTAATATAATTAATATGTAAATGAGGAACATGTTCAGAGCATACAACTAACTAGAACACTAAAAGTATGAATAAAAGAATGGGTCCTAGACCAAGAGAACTCGAATATGCCGATGCGTAAATGTCTTGACGTCAGGATTGTACGTCTCGATTCTAAGTCGTGAGGGGGTGCAAAACAAACATTAGTGGACCAAGTTGACAGTTATAATAAAAATAGTTATCAACATACTAATCCTCAAAATTTTATGGAAATTCAATAGTATAAGATTCCGAAAACTGTAGCATGCCATAAAACCTTTCAAAACGTAACTCGTATAAAGTGTGCTAACTAGTGGTATCATAATCGACCTGAAGGCCCCTACATCATTCGACCCGAAAGCCTAATATATAAATCTTCAATCGACCTGAAGGCCCCTACATCACCCGACCTGAAAGCCGATATAATAATCTTCAATCAACTCGGAAGCCCATGCATCACCCAACTCGAAGGCCAATATATTATCTTCAATTGACCCGAAGGCCCCTACTTTACCTAACTCGAAGGCCAATATAATAATCTTCAATCGACTCGGAGGCCCCTGCATCACTCGACCCTAAAAGCCAATATAATATCTTCAATCAACCCGAAGGCCCCTACATCACCCACACCGAAGGCCAATATAATATCATTGCCCGAAGGTAGAACAGTGACCACTAGATGCACACAAACCATTGAATATAGTATTTCCAAACATAGGTATATATATCTCAAAAACATCTTCATAGTATAAAGTCATCTATCATCTATAGTATAAAGAAGTGTGTAAAAACATGTTCTAAATAGTATATCGTCATCCATCACATATCTTACGAAGAACATGCGTTCAATAAAAAATATGGTATTCTAAAATATTCTAAGTAAACATAATATATCGTAAGTGTAAAGCCAATTTACTCATAAAATATAACCATTAAATCATGTTTTTCATGTATGCATTTCTACTATTAAAACATGCATTTTAGAAGAGGTCCACTCACAGATACTTCGCTGCCGAAGAGCCACACAAATTAGAGAAGACGGAATCGCCACAATATATACACCTAAACACATAAAGGTTACCATTAATGAAACTATATTCTGACGATTGAATTTGAAAAAACGAACATCAAAAACCGATTAAGAACGTCGAATTACCTTAAGAAAGGTCATGGGTAAATTTCGAAAAAATCAACACAATAATATTCCACCAGGTTGGGCTTGGATCTTAAGGGTTTTGGGTTAATAGGTAGGGGATTAGGTTAAAAGGGTTTGGGTTTTGGGTTATTTGGGCCACAAGGCCTGGGTCCACAAGGCCCTAGGGCCTTTGGGTTCCAGAAAACAAATAAAATAAATAAATAAATAAAAGGAGTTCGGGCTTTGGGGGTCACGGGCCTAAGGCCTGAGTTCTAAATGGCCCAAAGGCCTAGACTCAAAAGGACTTGGGCTTGGGCTTAAGTGGGTTGGGCTGGCCCAACTCAACTCATTGGTCGCCGGACCCAATGAAGGAGAAAGCCGGATTCCAGCCGGGATAACTCCCGAGCTCCGACGGAGCTCAAATCTCGACCAAAACATGTCATTTCATATACCAAAATGAAACCCAGAAAATAAGGAATCAAACCGTAACTTTGGTTTCCACAAACGTGGTGGGTGTTGGACGGAAAATGACTCGAAGCCACGGGGTATTCGCCGGAAAATATGGAGGATGCTCCCCGAGCAGTTTTCACGTTTAAACCTTCACCCAAAACCATTTTTTTTTAACAAAAACTAAGCCTGAAACTATCCTTGAGAACCAAATAAAAGGCTATGGGGACTCACCTACAACAAGGGCTAGCCGGAAAACGAACTGCACAGTGGTGTAGCCACGGTGCACTTGCTACGGTTGTCATTTCGTTCCAAACTTGTGGAACTCGCATGGGGGAAGGGAGTAATGGTGGGTTGCGAGAGAGAAAGGTCCGAGAGAAAGCGTTCGTGTGTGTGTGTGTGTGGTGCAGCTAGTGGAGAGGAAGAGAACAGAGATAGAAAGAGAGAGAGAGAGAGAGAGAATGAACTGTGAGAAAGCACTAGGGGTAGAGGAGAGGAGAGAGGCCGAGGGACAAAAGTTCCGGGGTGGGCCCCACGTGGCTCACCAACCAAACCCATAAAACAAATTTTAAAATAAAAATCCAAAACTTAGTGAAATTTCAAAAATATCATTTCTTTCCATAAATTTTGAGACGGACTGTCACAATGATCGACATTTAGCTTCCGTCTGTCGTCCTTCAAGCAATGTTATGGTGGCTTCATTGGCGGAGCAAGTATTGTCATACCACGGCCGTGGATCAGAAACTGGGTTTTCGAAAGTGAATATAGGCCGCTTAGGTTGTGGACGATCTATCTCGCCACTTAGCATGAAAACCACCTCGTGCATGGTTGGCCTATCTGCAGCATTGTCTTGCACGCAAAGAAGCCCAATATGCAAGCATCTCATCACTTCTTCTAATGCGAAACACGAACCATCCAATACTTCATCTACTAAGTACAATCCCTTGCCTTCACTTCAGATGTGCCATACCTGACAACATTCATAATGTTACATAAATGAAAGAGACTCATCATGAAATCACAATGTGACATTAAGATTGAGAGTTTGAACATACATAAGGTATGAAGGATAGCTTTCTTTCATGGTCATAGAAAGCTGGTGTTCTTCCAGCCGCTAATAATCTCCAATACCACGACCCCAAAGCTATACATGTCAGATTTTTCAGAGATTATCCCACCATGACATACTCTGGAGACATATAGCCACTGCACAAGAAAATTATTAGTACTTAACTAACAATTATCCACTTGAATTCTAAGAATAGAAAGAAGGGTGAAATGATCAATACTTACAGAGTTCTCACAACCTTCTGAGTGTTTGCTAAATTCTGTGTCCCTTCAAAGGTACGTGCTAGCCCAAAATCAGAAATTTTGAGATTCATGTTTTCGTCCAAGAGAATATTACTTGCCTTCAAATCCCAATGTATTACCTTCAAACAGGAATCATGGTGGAGATAAAGAAGCCTTCTAGCAACACCCTGAATAATATTGAAGCGTCTAGCCCAACCAAGCTCCTTTCTCCGCATAGGATCTAATTATTGCACACATTACAGTGAAAACATTTTCCAGAAGATACAGAACAGTTGTATGAACAATGAGAAACTGGAGGCAAACATAAAAGGCCGGTGAAACGAACCAAATAAATGAGTATCCAAGCTTTTGTTTGGCATGAATTCGTAAATTATTAACTTCTCATCATCTTTTATGCAGCAGCCCATCAGCTTACAAGGTTCCTGTGTTGGAGTTTGGAGATCAAGAACATCTCATTCTTGAACTCTTCGATGCTTTGCCCCGAGCTGCTAGGTGGTCTTTTTACTGCTATTTCCTTCCCTTCTTTTAGCTTACCCTATACGAGGTCGAAAAATTAACATTACATTCCTGTCTGTATACCTATATACTTTCTTTTGAAATTAAAGAAAACGCAAATGAATAATCACCATATAAACTATGCAAAATCCTCCTTGTCCGAGCTTGTTTGTGATGCTGAAATTGCTTGTAGCAATTACTATGCTATCGAAATCATATTCATAGACTAATAGCTCTGATGGATCATGTGTTCTAATATATTCTTGAAGTCTTTCTCTTGATGTATAACGTGTATCAGTCAATCTAATTTCCTTTCTTGCTTTGATGATTCCTGATTTTGCTTGCAACCTGTGCAAACCGAACACCAAGGCAACTATATATATACTGATAGAACAGATCGCCGCAAGGCCGACAATTAACTTTATCTGCTTTCCTTCTTCACCTGAGAAGAATATTGCATGGAGTATGAGACAGAAAAAATTGATAAGTGAAGTTGTTCAAGCAATATTATCACATACCGAATTCTGTGTTCGCTAAGAAAAGATTGATAACTTTAAAATGAGCATAATGATTGATAAAAGAAATGTCATTAAATTTATCAGAACTAACAGCCGATAAAAAATTAGACATTTACCTGAGCCGCAATCTAATTGTCATCCGAAACCTTGGTGATGAGTATTTAGGTGCTGGTTTTGGCTAATTAATTATCATAAAGCTTACTTAATCGACTTTATTTGCCCTCTCTCACTCTTTTTTTTTTTTTTTTTTTTGTTTTTGCAGTGGCTGTTATATTTAGCTCAAATAATATTTTAAACTATTCTAATTTTTTAAAAGAAAGAAGATTCGAACTGATGAGCACAATAATTGGATTATCTGCCCTCTCCATCCCATACCCTTCCCATCTCCTTCTATTTCTGTGGTTACGGTTAAGTCACGTCAACATTTTATATTCTCATTACTTTTTGTCTTATTATTTCTATAAAAAAATCAATATAAAATGTTGACTGGCTTAATCGTGATCACAGAATATAGGAGGGGATGGGAAGAGTATGGGATGGGAGGGCAGACAATCTAGGTCCAAAACCAAAAGGATTTGCACGCAACCAACTCTGACAAACGACCTAACAAAGCTAGTGAGCAAACTTAATGCTAATGATAGACTAATCAATTTTAACCAAAACTAAAAGGAATTGTTATTCGTACTCAAAATTCCTTATTCTACACTCTAAATTTTCTATATTTAGAAAAATACACTGTGTAGAATGAGATTTTTGAAGTGACAATAACACTTCCCAAACTAAAAATCCCACTAACTAAAATAAGCCAGTGCTGTGGTTGATTTGAATCGTGTGGATGCGATTGTCTTGTCTTATCTTCACAGATAATTAGCATCAGAGGTAGATTGTCTGCCCTCCTGTTTGGGTGTCGTTCTCATTCCCTCTTATTTGTGCGATCACGGTTAAGCCACGTTAACATTTTATATTCCTATTACTTTTTGTCTTATTATGTCTATTAAAAAATCAATATAAAATATTGACGTGGTTTAACCATGATCGTATAAAATAGAAGAGGATGAGAAAGACACCTAAACAGAGGGCAGACAATCTGCCTCAATCAAACATTTCTGCAAGTACCTCTGCATAATTTTTCGTGCCGTTATTTGTCGTGATTGCTTAAATGGATCCATTTAATCGTAATGTTGCTATGTACTTTTTGGGAACTAGGATAATTTTATTTTAGAAAACCTGGATGATATAAGAAGAATTTTAAGAAATTTGAAATAGGTCCAATTTTATAGACTACCTTTTGAAATAGGTTCAATTTTTAGTGACTTTTAACTTTTAAAATAGGTCTAATTTTTAGTTACTTTGGACCCATATCAAAAAATCCCAAAATTTTATTGATGGAGCCAAAAAAAAAAAAATTATATCTAGCCAGCAGGACATATAAACTTAGCCGATAGGACATATAAACTTTAACTCTTCGTAATACAAGAAATAAAATACATGAAAAAGAAGGAGGATATAAACAAATCCAGCTCTAAAGGTAGCCGGACAAGGCAACTGCCTAGGACCCTAAATTTTTGGGGCCCCCGAAATTTTTTTAATATATCTATTTGTATTATAAATACTATGAAAGTAAGATAGATGACAAGGAAAGCAAACTGGTGGAAGATATTCATGTATGTATGGAACCAGGATCCTCTCCTAATCTAAGGATGAGGATCCTCATGATCAAGAGATGTGGACCGTTAGATAAAAATCCAACGGTTATAATTATTATAACTTTAAATGGAGCCCCTGTTTGTAGCTGTTAGATAAAAATCCAACGGCCCACATCCCTTAGTCATGAGGATCCTCATCCTTAGATCAGGAAAGGATCCTGGTCAGTATGTTAGCTACAATTGTCAGAGTGGTCTGATGAATTCAGTTTGGAGCAAGATACGTTTCCCTCTCATTTCTCGTGCTTTTCTGTTTTGTGTGATCATAGTTAATCCACATCAACATTTTATATTGTTTTTTTATAAAGATAATAAGACAAAAATGAATAGTAATATAAAATATTGACGTGACTTAATTGTAACTACACAAACAAAAGAACACAGGAAGTGGGAGGGCAGAGAATCTGCCAATTTTCGTTGTATAGATTATTTTAAGCTATAAAAAAAGTAGACTGCTCATAATTTCACGTCTTATCAGATTAGAATTGTGAACTTAGGTCTGGTTTGGTACTGAGGTGATTCTGAAAAAAGCTGGTATCAAAAAATGTTGGGAGCTGTTTTTGTGTTTGGTAAACATTCAGTTTCAGCTTTTTTTCACAGTTTTGGGTGAAAAAAAGCCAAAAACAAGAAGCTGCAAAACCCAGCTTTGAAAAACCAGCTTTTTTTCACATCTATTTTACATAAAAGTTTACCAAACACTATAATACTGCTTATTTTTTTCAAAAGCACTTTTACAAAAAAGTTTACCAAACACTCTGCTGCTTTATTTCACAGCTACTTATTCTCACAGCACAGCAGAAGCAGCTTTCTTTCAAAGCACAACAATACCAAACCAGCCTTTACATAAACCGGAAAGCCTAGTTCTTCATTGTAATAAAAGCTGACATTAGTTCTTCATTGTAATAAAAGCTGACATTTTTCCTGCCATTTATAATCTCTAACAACAAGACTCCGAAGACATATAATTACTGAGCAAGTAATAAATTAGTATTTAACTATAAATATTGCTTCTTTGTTTCTGGTCTTAGAAAAATGTTATTCCAAAAAGAGAAGGAATGATTCTTATAGTGTTCCCACAACCTATTTGTTTTTCCTGTCCCTTCCACAGTACGTGCCAATCCAAAATCTGAAATTTTTGGGTTCATATTCTCATCCAAGAGAATATTACTGACCTTCAAATCTCTATGTATCACCTTCAAACAGGAATCATGATGAAGATAAAGAAGCCCTCTAGCAACACCCTGAATAATATTGAAACGTCTAGCCCAATCAAGCACAGCTCCTCGTGTTGGGTCTAATGAATGCGGTCATTTGGAATGAAAGCAATAATGTCATTCATATATCCCATGCATTTTACAGTGTTAAACAAGCAGGCCAGAGACTACGAATTATAGTAATGAAAAACGAGGCCTGTTACATAGAGAAATTGCAAGGTGAAGAAGAATAGGAAGAACATGAAGAAACTCAAAGCATTAACAGCAGTTTCGGTTCTTGTTCACACAGGAATAATTTAATTTTGGGTAAAGTATAAAAAACTACCTTAACTATTGGGGTCATGACAGTTTCATACCTCATCTTTTAAAATTGATAATGTCATACCGCATCTTACGAATTTGTGACAATGTCATACCTCCGTCAATTTTTCTGTTAAATGCTGACGTGGCAAGAGACGGGAACCACTTTCTATTAAAAAATTAATAAAATATTATTAAAAACTAAAAAAAAAATTTAATATTTTTTAAATATTAAAATAATAAATAAAAGTAAAATTAAAAAAAAAAAGGTAAAGTACAAAAAACTACCTCAACTATTGGGGTCACAACAGTTTTATACCTCATCTTTTAAAATTGACAATGTCATACCATATCTTACAAATTTGTGACAATGTCATACATCTGTCAATTTTTCTGTTAGTTTTTCTGTTAAGTGCTGACGTGGCTTGATTCGGGACATACTTTCTATTAAAAACTAAAAAAAAATTATTTAATATTTTTTAAATATTAAAATAATAATAAAAAGCAGAGAAAAAAAAAACCATCAGTTTGTCCCTCCCCTCCCCCTCCCCCTCCTCTCTCTTCTCCCCATTTTCATTTTCTTCCCTCCACATGCAAACCCAAAAAAATAAAAAAAATTTGAAAACCCAACAACCCCCTGCAGAAGAACAAGAAGGAGAAGGAGGAGGAGGAGGAGAAAGAAGAAGAAGAAGAAGAAGAGGAAAAAAAGGAGGAAGGAAAAAAAAAAATTTCCCCCCTGTCAGCGCGGAAGAAGAAGAAGGAAGAAGGAGAAGGAGGAAGAAGAAGAAGAGGAAGAAGAAGGAGGAAGAAGAAGAAGAGGAAAAAAAGAAGGAAAAAAAAAATTTGAAAACCCATCAAACCCCAAATCCACCACTTTCATCCATTCTCCACATCCTCTTCCGCACCCATCCTTCACCTTCTCTGCACACCCATCTTCCCGCCGACGGGATCTAGGTTTTTTTTTTTTTTTTTTCTGGGTTGCAGGAGGGAGAAGAGTGTGAGTGTGGGTGTGGGGAAATTGAGTGTGGGTGTGGGGGGAAGAAAAATTGGATTTTTTTTTTTTTTTTGTTGGGATTTGCAGGTGGGGGAAGAAGATGAAGATGGGGAGAGGAGAGAGGAGGGAGGAGGGGGAGGGGAGGGACGAAATTAGGGTTTTTATTTTTTTCTGCTTTTTATTATTATTATTTTAATATTTAAAAAATATTAAATAATTGTTTTTTAGTTTTTAATAATTTTTTTAATAGAAAGTAGGTCACGAATCAAGCCACGTCAGCACTTAACAGAAAAATTGACGGATGTATGGCATTGTCATAAAAGTATGACATTGTTAATTTTAAAAGATGAGGTATGAAACTGTCGTGACCCCAATAATTGAGGTAGTTTTTTGTACTTTACCCTTTTTTTTTTTTTTAAATTTTACTTTTATTTATTATTTTAATATTTAAAAAATATTAAATATTTTTTTTAGTTTTTAATAATATTTTATTAATTTTTTAATAGAAAGTGGTCCCCGTCTTTTGCTACGTCAGCATTTAACAGAAAAACTAACAGAAAAATTGATGGAGGTATGACATTGTCACAAATTCGTAAGATGCGGTATGACATTGTCAATTTTAAAAGATGAGGTATGAAACTGTCGTGACCCCAATAGTTGAGGTAGTTTTTTGTACTTTACCCTTTAATTTTTCTAGGAAAACAATACTAACAGTTGAATTTTGTTTTGGGTAAAATTCAGATGAACGAATTTTTTGAATATCAGGTGGATTCGCATTTGAAGCGTATTAGACTATTGGTAAACTTCACTATTAGCAAAATGACTTTTCCATTTTGTTGTGCAGAAAATTTCTGCCAATGCACTCAAAGTCAATATCTTTGCTTCATCTTTCAGCAGTTTCACATCTTATTTCAACAGCTGAGATTATAAAACTCTGTACTATTCTCATTCAGTAAATGGTATAAGCTTACATCTGTGTTTTATGTTGAATATTCCACATCAGCTGTTGAAAGAAAGAAAGAAGAGTTTAAATATTTCAACCCCACTCCATTTAATACCGAAGTCTTTTGTGGTAAAACTCCACACCTGTCAGACTGTGCAGGTGGTAATTAACAAGTTGGAAATGATATTGGTATTGTTAGAAATGAACTTTGGCCCGTCTCTCTAATAATTTGACATTTTATACAATGTAACAAGCAATCTGACTATTCAACATATAATACTGCTGGACGAAGACTATGACTAGTCTATAACCAAACCTAGCAACTTATGTGGCTGAGATTAACTCGACTTGTAGGTCTAAGAACATGACCGAAATTCATTGCATTGTGATGCATCGGTATGGGATTTTGCCTATCTTCCTTCAATCAATGTTATGGTACCTTCATCCACCGAGAAAATGCTGTCGTAATGTGGGTGAGGATCGTAGACTGATGAGTTTTCGAAATTAGTAAATATAGGCTGCTTAGGCGGTGGAAGATCCTTTTCACTACTTAGCATGAAAACTACATCAGGCATGGTAGGCCTGTCTGCGGCCTTGTCCTGCACGCAAAGAAGCCCGATGTGCATGCATCTCGTTACTTCTGATAAGGAATAAGAATCCGCCAACACTTCATCTACAAATTTCAATCCCCTGCCTTCATTCCACAAGTGCCATACCTGACAAAGTTCATTTATGTTGGCTACAATTATTAAACTGATCTGCTCATAATTTCATAATTCATTAGATTTAGGATGTGAGCTTACATAAGCTAGGAAGCCTAGTTGTTCTTCTTTGTAATAGAAGCTGGTACTTTTTCTGCCGCTAACAATTTCCAATAGCAAAACGCCGAAGCTATAAACATCAGATTTTTCAGAAAATATTCCGCCCATGGCATACTCTGGAGACATATAACCACTGGACAATCCATTAATTAGTATTTAGATAAAATTTTGCTTCTTTGTGTACGGTCTTAAGAAAAATGTTCTTCCAAGAAGAGGAAAAGAAATGATGCTTACAGTGTTCCCACAACCTTGTGAGTATTTGCTAGACTCTGTGCCGCTTCAACGATTCGTGACAATTCAAAATCCGAAATTTTTGGGTTCATTTTCTCATCCAAGAGAATGTTACTGACTTTCAAATAGGAATCACGATGAAGATAAAGAAGCCCTCTAGCAACACCCTGAATAATATTGAAGCGTCTACCCCAATCAAGCACTGCTCTTCGTGTTGGATCTGAACACAATACCCATTAAAATGTACAATTTAAAAAAAAAATAAAAAAAAAAAGTGAACAGAGATTACCAATACGTTATTAAGGAACTTGATGGGTAACAAAAAGAAATTTTAGCAAGACAGAAAGAGTGCCGGTGAAAAAAAACTAACTGAATAGAAGAGTATCCAAGCTTCTGTTTGCCATGAACTCGTAAATCAGTAACTTCTCGTCGTCTTTAACACAGCAACCCATGATCCTAACAAGATTTTTATGTTGGAGTTTGGAGATCAACAGCATTTCATTCTTGAACTCTTCCATGCCCTGCCCTGAGCTACTAGATAATCTTTTTACTGCTATTTCCTTCCCTTCTTCCAGCTTACCCTACACAAGGCCGGCGACAAATTAATCATTTCACTATGCAGTTGTAGACTTGTAGGCTTGTAGCTGTTGTGAAATTAAATTTCCTATATATGGAGAGAAAAAATAAAGAACGTATAATCACCTTGTAAACAGGGCCAAATCCTCCTTCCCCAAGTTTGTTTGTGATACTGAAATTGTTCGTTGCGATTAATATGCTATCAAAATTATAGATGAATAGCTCTGATGGATCATATTTTCTAATATATTCTTGAAGAGTGTCTCTTGCGTTCTCAATTGTATCAGTTAATCTGCCATTTCCTGATATGGAAAACGTAAGAATAAAAGACTGAATCAGATCGGCGGAATAACATATTCAGGTCAAAACAAGCATTTTGGTTAGTTTGCTCATATCAATCACATCCATCTAATTCTCTTACCCTTTTTGTTAGCTCGCAACCTCTGGAAACCAAAAGCTATGGCACCCAAGATACAAATCAAACAAATTGCTGTGAGGCTGGCAATTAACTTTAATGGCTTTCCTTCACCTGAAAAAATTGAATTAGTAAAACAAAATTTGTGTGAAACATATAACTAGCTAATTGGAGCTGTACAAGCAATATTATCACTTACCTAGTTCTGAGCGGTCCAGACGAACAAAAAGATCTTGTCCGCCATAGGAAAATTCCTGTATATCAATTAAGTCATTGGACCAGGCCAAACACCCTATATCATTGACATATGCATAAGCCAGGCAAGAACAATTATTTAAGCATCTCGTTTTGCACTCTTCTGCATCCGAAGACCTGATATATTCATGAAAATCTGGTACTTTTAACCGCACCACCTTCAAAACCCGTCTTCATTTCTTCTCGAAGCAACTGACTGGTTTGTATTAGTCTCACAAACCAATTTGGTTTGCCTCACACACCCTCCTGTCCTGTTTCCCTTGCTCCATTCCTCGTGTGACTTCGGTACAAACCCTTTCAAACACTTGCATATTGGAGTCGTTGGAGATTCAGAACGTTTGCAAATCCCGAAAGGTCCACATGCTGCATACTTATCACATGAACTGTTCAGTGCCACAAAGTTAAGAATCCAGTTCTCTCCACGCTCCGAAAACTTAAGCTTAACTACACCGTCTGAAGAGATGTCAAAGTATGCCAAAGTGTCCCCGAAATTATAAGAATAATACTTTGGTCCTTGCCTCACATTATCATCCAATATGAATCCACCTAGATACCCATCATTCGTACCTGGTAGCCCGATGAACTTTGATTTATCCCACGGCCCGCTTCTCCAGTAGGGAGTTGATCCATTAATCCAGATTACCATCTGTGATGGCACCTCTGGTGTCAGTCCAACCAAGAACATCCCCATCGATGGATCACTCTCACTTTTCCAGGAAGTCAGGAATTTTGTATCTCCAGATTTGTTATTGAACCGCAGCAGCATACTTGGTAAAAGTGTGTCGCTAGGATAATCAAAACTCTGCCACAATGGATCAGCTCCTACAGCATCATCTTTTACGACAAAGTTCCCACTGTCTAAAAGAGCTGCAGCTGAACCATTAGATGGCACCGAAATATTCGTTGACCAAAGAGAATTCAGTTTTCCATCTACAAGCTCCAGATTCCCCTTGCTGCTTATTCTCAAACTCGCCAAGGTGTCTGAAGCTGCAATCGGCTTTTCTCTGTTGGCCACCCATACAATTTTTCGAGGAAATATACTCTTGTGCCACATCCCCACGTACTTATTATTACCGAAATTATTATTAGGACTGAAGAATCCCAATTCGAAAACATGGCCAGGGGAGACAATAGTTTGTCCCTCTGATAATGGTTGCGAAGGGCTTATCTCATAAATTTCGGCACAACGGGACAGAAGAAGCAAGCTGAAGAAGAATACGAAGAACATGAAGAAATTCAAAGCATTTACTGTAGCAATACTAATAATTGAATACCGTTTTGGGCTAAAATTCAGATAAAATAATATTATGAATAGCAGATGGATTCGCATTTTAAGCATATTAAACTGTTAGTAAACTTCACTCTCAAAGTCAATATTTTTGCTTCATCTTTCAGCAGTTTCGCATTTTATTTCAACAGCTGAGATTATAAAATTCAGTAATCTCATGCGGTGCTTACGTCTGTGACTCTGTGTTTTATACATTGAAAGAAGCTTCTACACGAACTTTGACCAACTACAACCAATTTCAACAAGCAGTCTGACTATTTAACATATAATACTGATAGACTAAGACTGACTAGTCTATTAAACAAACGTAACAACTTATGTGACTGAGATTAAATTGAGTTGTAGGTCTAAGAACATTTCAGAATAATGATCGAAATTTCATTGCATTGGATGCAACGGTATGGGATTGCTTATCGTCCTTCAATCATTGTTATGGTAGCTTCATCCACAGAGAAAATGTTGTCGTAATGTGGGTGAGGATCGAAGACTGATGAGTTTTCGAAATTAGTAGATATAGGTGTTGGAAATTATATATTATATATTATAGTATATAATTTTAATAATTGAATGAAAAATATTGCTAACCAATTTCTTAGAAAGGTTATGTTGTTTAGTTGTATTCCCTTTATAAGTGATGTATACTTATAGATGAAAAGTTACATCTCTTTGATAAGTAGAAATTGGATTATATATAAACCCATGAAACCATTGGTATTAAATATAGAAAATTAGAGTTAATTTTTACTCTTGAGAAATAGGGTTTCCCCACTTTGTTTCTCTCATGTTTTGTGAGTCAAATTCCGAGTCGTGTCTTGAGAGTACAGAATATATAAAGTTCGTCAGAGTTCGAAGATTGAAGTGCTTTGACTTCGGATTATAGATTGTTGAATCCTGGGAGATGGACGCCTACCAAACTACAAGCACAAGAGTATGGGTGAAATTCTATCTTTAGGACATTGCATTTATGCAAGCCTCAATCTCTAAGTTTGTCAATTATTCTAACTTTTTCTCTAGTTGTTTATATTAATCTCATATATAATTGATGTCGTGAATTTCTTTATGATTATTATCATTGGAATTATATTGTTATTTTTCATATTTTCTAATATTGCTCCAACAATCTAAAGATAGAATTTTATTTGGAGTAATTAGAAAAAATGCGATTGTAAGATGTATATGCAGTTTACGAGAAAAGCA
The DNA here is from genome assembly GCF_041283825.1 of Pyrus communis. Taxonomy (NCBI): domain Eukaryota; kingdom Viridiplantae; phylum Streptophyta; class Magnoliopsida; order Rosales; family Rosaceae; genus Pyrus; species Pyrus communis. Next base: position 31,276,808 of record NC_142574.1, on the reverse strand, counting down.
AAAGGGAATGTAAGCATTAGTCTTTACTTGATTCGTGCCTTTTGCATGGTGTGATTTTAAAATCTGGCAGCTATTAAGGCAATAAGTCAGTACCTTTTGGTAAAGAAAGACTGAGAGACACAAATGAATGGCGTGTCTGTTTAATACTTGTGTTTCATATACACAATCATGTTTGTAACTCTGATTTGAGGTTTTGCGATTATATGTTTTGACTTGATTGATAAATCTTTGAATAAAACTGAACATAAATATATGATAGTTAATAGTGCAGATTAGTATCAATCCGTGGGATAAGGTCCTCTTCAAGGAAGGGACTTCATCTAAATTTGATGCATTTAATTGATATACGTGCGGCCAAGAACTTGTGGCAGAAAGATGAGAAATGGCGAATCAGTTTTTATATTCAATGGATTTAGAACGGCCAAACGGTTTGGCTAGCCATGGAATTTGACTCATGCAGATACTCGTGTCCGTTGGTGGAAACATACCAGTATGTATAAATTAAAATATACAATCTCTTCAGTTTGGGTCCGTGATGACAAAGCCAAGGTGAACAGGTATGGTTGTTTATAATTGGTATGATTATTTGATTTCGATGATGAGGACTTGGGGGTTCAGTCTCGCTTGCGCCTATTAAAATGGTTTTTTAACCATGTTGTTATGAAGTGTCCTACAAGATAATCAAATTGATATGCAGTAGTACATTAGTTTAGAGAATCCCATTATTTAAAATGGAAGATGGAGTGGCTTCATGATCCAGACAAATCATGTCTTGATAAGAAAGATGCAAACCATTGCATATGCTTTGACGAAGCCATATATGGGCTTGATATGCCGGCTGATGTTTTTTACAGAAAAAACATGAAAAGGCATTTGGTGGTGAACTGAAAACAAACGTGGCTTTCCATTTGAATGGACGTATATGTAGCCAAGCAGTATTGTGCTTGTGGTGGCAAGTTCAGAAAATTAAAGTTTTTTTTTTTTTTTTTGTCTAAGTTCAATAGGCAAACTGGTTGGGCATGATTCAAAGAAGTTAAAACACTATATACCTCATTCCTATGATGGAAGAAGTGTGTTGTCTGTAGAAGTTTAGGATGTATATTTATACTTAATGACAATGATATCTTATAAATAGGAGGAATATTGCAGAGTATTCTTAATCAGTGGTCACCTATGTGAAAGTAGAAGTGGGTCGCTTCTATGAGTATGAGATGACTAAATTCTCTAAAGCTCTCATGAATTCGGGATTTGTTCAGGACCAAAATGAACACAACCGTATGAACCAGAATATATTAGGATTAGTGATGTGTGTTGCTTATTGTCTCGGTTTACTACTGCGGTGAACAGTTCAAGATTCTATATTCACTGCGTCACCAAGTAAATCAGATAAGTATTCACTATGGTAGGTTCAAGTCCAAAAGACACCTCTCCCGATGCATCTCTTGTCCGCCTGTACTCTCAAATTCTTCCTAATTTTTCATTCATGTGGGGGATTGTTGGAAATTATATATTATATATTATAGTATATAATTTTAATAATTGAATGAAAAATATTGTTAACCAATTTCTTAGAAAGGTTATGTTGTTTAGTTGTGTTCCCTTTATAAGTGATGTATACTTATAGATGAAAAATTACATCTATTTGATAAGTAGAAATTGAATTATATATAAACCCATGAAACCATTAGTATTAAATATAGAAAATTAGAGTTAATTTTTACTCTTGAGAAATAGGGTTTCCCCACTTTGTTTCTCTCATGTTTTGTGAGTCAAATTCCGAGTTGTGTCTTGAGAGTACGGAATATATAAAGTTCGTCAGAGTTCGAAGATTGAAGTGCTTTGACTTCGGATTATAGATTGTTGAATCCTGGAACATGGACGCCTAACGAACTACAAGCACAAGAGTAGGGGCAAAATTCTATCTTTAGGACATTGCATTTATGCAAGCCTCAATCTCCAAGTTTGTCAGTTATTCTAACTTTTTCTCTAGTTGTTTATATTAATCTCATATATAATTGATGTCGTAAATTTCTTTATGATTATTATCATTGGAATTATATTGTTATTTTTTATATTTTCTAATATTGCTCCAACAATAGGCTGCTTAGGTGGTGGAGGATCCTTTTCACTACTTAGTATGAAAACTACATCCGGCATGGTAGGCCTGTCCGCGGCCTCGTCCTGCACGCAAAGAAGCCCGATATGCATGCATCTCGTTACTTCTGATGAGGAATAAGAATCTGCCAACACTTCATCTACAAATTTCAATCCCCTCCATTCCATAACTGCCATGCCTGACAAAGTTCATTTATGTTGGCTACAATTGTTAAACTGATCTGCTCATAATTTCATAATTCATTAGATTCGAATGTGAACTTACATAAGCTAGGAAGCCTAGTTGTTCTTCGCTGTAATAGAAGGTGGTATTTTTCCGGCCACTAATGATCTCCAATAGCAAGACGCGGAAGCTATAGACATCAGATTTTTCAGAAAATATTCCGCCCATGGCATACTCTGGAGACATATAACCACTGGACAAGCAATTCGTTAATTAGTATTTAGCTAAATATTGCTTCTTTGCATAACGGTCTTAAGAAAAAAGTTCTTACAATAAGAGGAAAAGAAATTAAGCTTACAGTGTTCCCACAACCTTGTGAGTATTTGATAGACTCTATGTTGCTTCAACGATTCGTGACAATCCAAAATCTGAAATTTTTGGGTTCATTTTCTCATCCAAGAGAATGTTACTGACTTTCAAATCTCTATGTATTACTTTCAAACAAGAATCACGATGAAGATAAAGAAACCCTCTAGCGACACCCTGAATAATATTGAAGCGTCTACTCCAATCAAGCACTGCTCTCAGCGTTGGATCTAATCACAATAATACCCATTAAAAATGTACAATTTAAAACAATAGAACTGAGATTACCAATATATTAATTAAGGAACGCGATAGCTAACGAAAAGAAATTGTAGCAACACATAAAAAGTGCCGGTGAAAAAAACTAACTGAATAGAAGAGTATCCAAGCTTCAGTTTGGCATGAACTCATAAATCAGTAACTTCTCGTGGTCTTTAACGCATCAACCCATGATCCATTGGCAGATTTTGGGTGGTCAGGAGGTTCGGGTGTGGCATGATAGGTGGCTTCCATCCTTGCCCCTTGGACATCCGGTGCCGGTTGGCCAGGTTGCGGTTACTCCCAGTTTAAGGGTAAGTGCACTTATCTGTCCGGAGTCGGGGCGGTGGAACATCAGCTTTTTACAGCCTTTCATATCGGGGGAGGCTATGCAGGCTATTGAGGAGACGCCTCTTGGAGAGTTAAGTTGTAAAGATAGGCTTATCTGGGATATGAGTAAGAACGGGTCTTATTCGGTCAAGTCGGGATACAGATGGCTGCAAGAAAGATTGATGGCGAGAAGGGATTTGCGTTGGCCTTCTGTTCGTGGGGTTCCCAAAGCGTTTTGGAAAGGGATTTGGAAGCTGGAGGTGCCCCCCAAGTTGCGGCATTTCTTGTGGCTTACTGTTCACAATTGTCTTCCTACTCGGGATGCACTGTTCCGACGAAGGTCCTCTCAAACCTCTACTTGTCCTATTTGCTGCTGCCATGATGAAACCATTGAGCACATTTTCCTTTCCTGCTCTTGGGTTGCGCCAATTTGGTTTGGAGGGGCATTGGGTTATAAAATGGATCATCTTTCTCTCCCTTCTTGGTCGGACTGGATTCAGGGGGTTTTCTCTCCGAATCTATGCAACTCTGAAGATATAAGGTGGAGACAATCTTATATTGTTTTTACCTGTTGGTGTATATGGAAGGCTCGCTGCGCTTTTGTTTTCAAAGGGGTGCCCATTAACCCGTTAATGGTCCTGGCTGCTGTCTCTGAGGCGGTGAGCTCGTTTTTTGGTGCAAAGGCAAAGGCTGGGGATAGAGGAGGGGGCGATGGCAGGAGAAACTTGCTGGTTACGAGATGGTGTGCTCCGGCCTATCCTTTTGTGAAGATTAATGTGGATGCTAGCTGGTCCAAGGCTTCAAAGACGGGTTTTGTTGGATTGATTGTGAGGGACTTGGAGAGTAAGTTCGTGGCTGCTGCGAGGCATTCTATTACTGCTCCTTCTGCTGCAGCAGCGGAGGCCTATGCGTTGTTGCACGGGTGCAGGCTAGGTGCAGAGCTGGGTGTAAGGTATGTAATTCTGGAATCGGACTCCTTGGATGCGATTAAATGTCTCTCTAACTCGCTGTCTTTGGGTAGTTGGGAGGCTTACCCGATACTGGCTCGGGTTAAACAGCTGGGGGGGGATTTCATTGATTGCCGATGGTCTTGGGTGCCACGGTCTGCTAATGGCGTGGCTCACAAGATTGCATCGATTGGTTTTTCGGAGATGAGTGATGTCGTTTGGGTCGTTAGGCCCCCATCTTCGTTGGTCTATGTATTGAACAATGACGGATTACCGTGCCCTCATTAATGGGTTATGGTGGTGATGGGGATGACGCCTCTACTTGGTGGAGGGGTCGTTGTGAATTCCCTTGACACTGCTTAGTATTGTTTTATGTTTGCCTCTCTGTAGGCCTTCTATGCTATGGTTCTTGGTTTCAAAAAAAAAAAAAAAAAAAAAAAACAAGATTTTTACATTGGAGTTTGGAGATCAACAGCATTTCATTCTTGAACTCTTCCATGCCCTGCCCTGAGCTACTAGATAGTCTTTTTACTGCTATTTCCTTCCTTCTTCCAGCTTACCCTACACGAGGCCAGCGACAAATTAATCATTACACCGATATCTGTATCTTGCAGTTGTAGACTTGTAGGCTTGTAGCTGTGTGATACTAAATTTTCCTATAGATAGAGAGAAAAAAAATGCATAATCACCTTGTAAATAGGGCCAAATCCTCCTTCCCCGAGCTTGTTTGTGATACTGAAAGTGTTCGTTGCGATTAATATGCTATCAAAATTATAGATGAATAGCTCTGATGGATCATGTTTTCTAATATATTCTTGGAGATTGTCTCTTGTGTTCTCGAATGTATCAGTTGATCTGGCATTTCCTGATATGGATAATGTAAGAATAGAAAACCGAGTCAGATCAGCGTCCAAGCATTTTTGGTTAGTTTTCTCATGTCAATCACATCCATCTCATTCTCTTACCCTTTTTGTTAGCTCGCAACCTCTGGAAACTGTACGCTGTGGCACCCAAGATACTAATCAAACAAATTGCTGTGAGGCTGGAAATTAACTTTATTGGCTTTCCTTCACCTGAAAAAATTTGAATTAGTAATACAAAAGTTGTGTAAAACATATAGCTAGCTAATTGGAGCTGTACAAGCAATATTATCATTTACCTAGTTCTGAACGGTCCAGGAGAACAAAAAGATCTTCTCCGCGCCATAGGCAAATTCCTGTATGTCAATAAGGTCTTTGGACCAGACCAAACATCCTATGTTATTAACATGTGCATAAGCCAGGCAAGAACAATTTTTCAGGTACTGTGTCCTGCACTCTTCTGCATCCAAAGACATGATATATTCATGAAAATCTGGTACTTTTAACCACACCATCTTCAGAAACCCGTCTTCAGTTTTTCTCAAAGCAACTGACTGGTTTGTATTAGTCTCATAAACCAGTTTGGTTTGCCTCACACACCCTCCTGTCCTGTTTCCTTTGCTCCATTCCTTGTGTGACTTCGGTACAAAGCCTTTCAAACACTTGCATATTGGAGTTGTTGGAGATTCAGAACGTTTGCAAATCCCGAAAGGTCCACATGCTGCATATTTATCACATGAATTGTTCTGTGCTACAAAGTCAAGAATCATGTTCTCTCCATGTTCCGAATACATAAGCTTAAGTATACCATCTGAAGAGATGTCTGAGTATACCAAAGTGTCCCCAAAATTAAAAGAACTATACTTTGTTTCTTGCCTCACATTATCATCTAATTTGAGTCCATCTAGATGCCCATTATTCGTACCTGGTATCCCGATGTAACTTGATTTATCCCACGGCCCACTTCTCCAGTAGGGAGTTGATCCATTAATCCAGACTACAAGCTGTGATGGCACGTGTGGTGTCAGTCCAACCAAGAACATCCCCGTCGATGGATCACTCTCACTTTTCCAGGAAGTCAGGAAATTCGTATCTCCAGATTTGCTACGGAACCCCAGCAGCATACCTGGCAGATGTGTGTCACTAGGATAATCAAAACTCTGCCACAATGGAACAGCTCCTACATCATCATCTTTTACGACAAAGTTTCCGCTGTCTAAAAGAGCTGCTGCTGAGCCATTAGATGGCACTGAAATATTCATTGACCAAAGAGAATTCTTTTTTCCATCTACATGCTCCAGATTCCCCTTGCTGCTTATTCTCAAACTTGCCAAGGTGTCTGAAGCTGCAATCGGTTTCTCTGTTGGCCGCCCATACAACTTTTCAACGAAAAATACTCTTGTGCCATATCCCCACGTACTTATTCTTAGAGCAACTCCAGCGTTGGAGCCCTCCCCCTGGCAATACACTATTCAATCCACCTAATGAACAGTAACTGCCCTTAATGAACAGTAAGTAGCCCTGGCAATAGAATTTGCATCTCCACCGTTACACTTCAATAGCCCTGGCAATAGGCAATAAAATATTAGTATTTTTTTTTTTATAAAATAATACAAAATAATTTTAATTGTAATATCGGATAAGATTTTTAATCGTTCTCGTTGCGCCACGTGTCATTATCCGAAGTATTATTAAATAATACAAAATAATACAATTATTGGTGATGGATTTCTGATAAGATTATTAACCAATCACGTCGCGCCACGTGTCATAATCGGTTCACAATCTTTGAGGATAGATTTCCATCAGATTTTTAACGAATGACGGCATGCCACGTGTCATAATCTGTTCACAATCTTTGAGGATAGATTTCCATCAGATTTGTAACGAATGACGGCATGCCACGTGGCATTATGCAGAACCTAATCTTTTCTGAATCCTCTATATAATCCACCATCCATCCTCACAAATCTCACACCAAAATTCTCAAGATCTCTATCATTATTCATAGTTTCTGCTTCCTTATTCACAAAAATTTGTATCATTATTCATAATTTCTGTTTATTTCTTTCAATGTCGTCTTCTTCTTCCTCAAGGATGATGTGGGAATACAATCAGGAAGAGGAAGAATTGTTTAACGAATCTGAAGCAATCTTCAATCACCAGAGGGTAAGAAATGAGAGGGAAGACGATGAGGAGCGTCAAATGAGAAATGACGAAGTAAGAAGGGGCAGAGCCTCACATTTCCGTCGAGTCATCCAAGCTGCAGCTCAGATCTGCAGGCCCAGCCGTTCCGGAAACCTTGATAGAAGCAGGCAACGACGAGGTATGGAACTCTTGGATGATTATTTTGTTCCTAATAGTGCATTCCCTGATACGTACTTTAGACGTCGTTTTAGAATGGAACAACATTTGTTCAACAAAATCATGATTGCTGTTTGCAACCATGATTCTTATTTTGTGCAAAAAAAAGATGCTTTTGGTGCTATGGGTCTACTACCTGAGCAAAAAATTACTGTTGCCTTGCGGATGCTTGCATATGGAGTATCTGCAGACCAAGTGGATGAGATAACGAGGATGGGGCAATCAACCATTCTTGAGTCCCTGATGAGGTTTTGCGGAGCAATCGAATCTATCTACACTGCTGAGTACCTCCACAAACCTACACACATGGACTTGGAGCGGCTGTTGAAGAAGGCGGAGATGCGTGGCTTTCCTGGGATGATTGGAAGCATTGATTGTATGCACTGGACGTGGAAAAATTGTCCAAGTGCATGGCAAGGCGCTTACGGGGACAGAAAAGGAGCAAAAAGTATCATTCTGGAGGCGGTGGTATCTTTTGATACATGGATTTGGCACGCCTTTTTCGGGGTCCCGGGAGCTCAAAATGACATCAACGTCCTTGCCCAATCCTCAGTGTTCAACGATGTCCTGCAAGGAAAGGCACCAAAAGTTACGTATGAGGTCAACGGACGTATGTACGACGGGCCATACTACCTAGCCGACGGCATCTACCCGCGCTGGTTAACCTTTGTCAAAACAGTGCCACGTCCGCGGAGTGCAAAGGAAAAACACTTTGCAAGCTGTCAAGAGGGGTGCAGGAAGGATGTGGAGCGTTGTTTCGGTATCCTCCAAGCTCGCTGGGCCATCGTCACGGGTGCTGCCAGATTGTTTGATGTAGAGTCGCTTCGATCCATCATGATGACGTGCATTATTCTTCACAACATGATTGTGGAAGATGAGTACGATTACGAAGTTGTTGATGAATATGAGCCAGACCCGATGAACAATTCAAGAACACGTATATATTGTGCTCATGACGCCACCGATGAGCCCGTGCAACATGAGCCATTACAAAGGGATGGACGTTACAATGAAAGGCTCATTCAACGATATACTGCATTTCAAATGCCAGACATGCACAATGCCCGACAAATTGACTTGATAGAGCACCAGTGGGCATTGAAACAAGCTGAAGATAATTAAGTTCATTTAGTGTGTTTTTTTGAATTTGGTATGTTTATGTTATTTTATTTGGTGTGTTTTATTATTTGGTATGTTTATGTTTTTTTATGTTTATATTATGTAATTCTTAGTATATGTAATTATTTTATGTTTATGTTTATGTAAAGGACTTTTAATTAGAACGATGGACTTTTAATTATTTTATACAAGAACTTTTAATTTGAACAATGGACTTTTAATAAATAACTTACCAAATTAATTTGAATAAATATTCAAGAAATTGGAAACAATATAAATAATACAAACAATAAATAATAAATTACAACCCAAAGTGATTGGAAAATTATGGGCTCCGATTACAAAAAGTACTCTATTCATCATCACTTAACCAATTTGTGGTGCTAGGATGATCTTCTCTTGCGGTGCTAGAACCACCTTGGCTTGCTATTGCTTCTCTTGCACACCTCCTTCGCACAACGTCTGCTTTCTCTGACTTCCAAAAAAATTTAGAATTTGGAGACTTCCCTTCTAAAGACATGTTCATAATCTCACGATCTTGTTGAGCCCGTTTTTCTTCTCTAACATGTTCCCTTTCTTGCCTAATTAGCTCTCTTTCTCTCTCATTAGCATAAAATTCTCTCTCAACAGCTGCTTGTTTTGATGCCTCTCTAGCCTTATCAGCCTCATCTTTCGCCAGGTCCCTCGCCAAAGTCAATTCACCTTGGCGAGTAAGTTCTTCCATGAACTTTGCATAATCGTTCTTCGAAGCACTCCCTTTTCTCTTTGAAGCCTTCTTACCTTGAGGCCTAATTGGAAAACGGGTCGAACCCGACGCGCGTTCAGGGAGGGGCGTTTCGGGCACTTCTTCTGCATCATCTTCATGAACATGATCGGGTGTAGAGTGTAGAGGGGTGCTGTTCATGTGCACTTCTGGACCGACTGGCACAACTCTAAATTTAGGACAATCTTTGATAATATTCCAACATTCCCACCGGTTGAATGATTTATTTTTGCTTTTGGTTTTGGCAGCGTACCAAGCTTGTGCTTGAAGTTCCTACACAATAAAAATAAGTAACAAATAAATAATTATAATGAAAAATAAGTAACTAGCAAATATATACATATATATATAAGTAACAAATATAATGAAAATAAGTAAGAAGGCTTCAAGTTTAGTAAATAATGAAAATAAGTAACAAATAAATAATTATAATGAAAATAAGTAACTAGCAAATATATACATATATATATATAAGTAACAAATATAATGAAAATAAGTAAGAAGGCTTCAAGTTTAGTAAATATTGAAAATAAGTAACAAATAAATAATTATAATGAAAATAAGTAACTAGCAAATATATACATATATATATAAGTAACAAATATAATGAAAATAAGTAAGAAGGCTTCAAGTTTAGTAAATAATGAAAATAAGTAACAAATAAATAATTATAATGAAAATAAGTAACTAGCAAATATATACATATATATATAAGTAACAAATATAATGAAAATAAGTAAGAAGGCTTCAAGTTTAGTAAATAATGAAAATAAGTAACTAGCAAATATATATATATATGTCATGTTAATCATAACATGGGGCTAGAGTTCCAAGTTTAGTAAATAAATAATACAAACAACATAATTATAATGTAACAAATAAGTAACAATAAATAATAAATTTTGTACGTAACAAATAAATAATACAAACAAATAATTATAATGTAAGTATGTAACAAATAAATAATTCAAACAAATAATTATAATGTAAATTTGGGTATCAAATAAATAATATATTGTTACCTGATCCGAGTAATTTTCCCCACTTCGAATATTACTACTAGCTTGTGCCAAAGCGTCTCTCCACGTACTAAACGATTGGCTAAGTAATTTCCAACGACTGGACATCGATTCTTTGGTTCTTTTCCCACCAATTTTCTCAAGAAAATTGGTATGAATAAGACTCCACATTTCTCGCAACTGCATCTCATTACCCGGAAGCGAACTATGAGTAACTTCAACCCAGCTAGTACACAACGCAACATCTTCAATAAGCGACCAATTCGTACCTGCACCAGTGGTCATTTTGTTGAAAAAAAATGGATTCAAACTTTGAGACAAAGAAAGGAATGTGATTGAAAGTAGTTGAGAAAATATGAAATTGTTGTGTAAGGTAGATGATAATGAGAAGGTATTTATAGAAAAGTAAAAACAATTTTTTTTACAATTTTTTTCAGATTTTTCAGATATTTTTTTGAATTTTTTTGAATTTTTTACAATTTTTTTTAAATTTTTATTCAATTAATTAATCTCTGCCGTTAGATATAAAAAAAATTTGAATTCCAACGCTCCAGATTGTGCCATGTGTCACAACGGTAACTTTTCAAATTTTTAAAACTATTTTTTCATTTATTTTTTAATTTATAAAGCATTTTAATATCCACCGTTGATCTCAGATCGAACGGTGGATATTAAATCTGATCTTTTTTTTTTTTTTTACCGTTGAGATCTAACGGTCCACATTAAGTGACCATTAGGATCTAACGCACCGTGGGAAGCCACGTGGCTTCCCAACGGTAACTGACAATTGCTTTTTTAAATTTTTTTTGTGTCGGCGACGCACCCCCACGCGCGGGTGGGGTGCACGCGCCTGACACAAAAAAAATAAAATAATGCGCTGACGCCACCCTGGCGTCAGCCTTGCGTCAGCCCCACCTCGGGCTCAAGGCCTGGCAATCCCTCACGGGCCTGGCCCTCGGGCCATTGTTTTGGAGCCCGACCCCCGAGCAAAACCCCACGCTGGGGATGCTCTTACCGGAATTATTATTAGGACTGAAGAATCCCAATTCGAAAACCTGGCTGGGGGAGACAAGAGTTTGTCCCTCTGATAATGGTTGTGCAGGACTTATCTCGTAAACTTCGGCACAATGGTGCCGTGACAGAAGAAGCAAGCTAAAGAAGAACGGGAAGAACATGGAGGAATTCAAAGGATTAACACTATTTTTGGTTCCAATTTGCATCTGAATGGTTAAAAATTGCTGGGAATACAATACGATGGAACATTGAAATACTGTTTTGGGCTAAAATTGAGATGAAAGAATTTTACGAATAGCAGGTGAATTCGCATTTGAAGCGTACTAGACTATTCTTGAACTTCACTGTCAGTGAAATGACTTCCATTCTTAAGTCAATGTATTTGCTTCATCTTTCAGCAGTTTCAAGTTTTATTCCAACAGCTGAGATTTACTGACTTTGCTTCATTTTTCAGCAGTGTCACGTTTTATTCCAACAGCTGAGATTTATTGACATTGCTTCATCTTTCACGTTTTATTCCAACAGCTGAGATTTACTGACTTGACTTCATCTTTCAGCAGTTTCACGTTTTATTTCAGCAGCTGAGGTTTATTGACTTTGCTCAATCTTTCAGCAGTTTCACGTTTTATTTCGGCAGCTGAGATTATAAAAATCTGTACTCTCATTCGGTAAATGATATTACTTGCAACTGTGTTTTGTACAATGAAAGAAAATTCTACACGAACTCTGAGAGATTCAGGACTAGTGTGGGGTTGATGTACCTTTTTTTATAACTGCTTTTGTTGTGTTGTGCTGTGATAATAAGTAGTTGTGAAATAAGTGTTTGATAAACTATAATTATAAAAGTACTTTTAGCAAAAAAAAACCAATGTCGGAATGTTTTGTAAACTTTTATTATAAGTATATTTGACTTTGTAAAATGATTGAAAATGACATGATGTTATTTATGCTTTTATTTTTATCATTTGACAAAATAAGATATAACTCAAATTCTAAATAATTATCAGAGAAATTCGCATTAACACCGCCTAACTATACATTAGGGCCCATCACCTTACATCCATCATTCCTATTTAAATTAAACAGATGACTGAAATCAATCTCATCTGGTACAAAAGGTATTGAAGATTTGAAGTCTACAAATGCATAGTCTTAGTTGAGAAAATCGGATTCGACCTTTGCAGCCATTGTTACAATACAGGACTAGCTAGAGATGAGAGAGCGAGCTGTGAACAGTGCAAAATTAGCCTCCCAACTCCGTCCCGCCCTCCTCTGAGCTCTCGAAGTCATGCATGGAGAACTTTGAAATATGTAGTACACAACCTGTGCACAGGCAACAATCTTAGAATGCCACCGTTAGTATGTCTCGTGGGCATCTGACAGCCGTTGATCAATATTAACGCCGACACGTCTCAATCAAAACCAGTGTGGAACAAGATATTGATCCTTGAGGTGCCTACTTCATTTGTGACTAAATTTTTTTCAAGGGATGTAATGTTCCAGAAGCATGTTAAGGCAATCTGCAACATTCGTAGAGTGATTTTCGCATACGATTCCGATTGGAAAGTGAAGGGCGGTGGTGCAAGAGGGATGCTATTGAGTATGACAGTCATCATAATCCAAAATTTCACTGTCTCTTAGAATTCCGTTGTGAGTATTTACTTTTCCCCTGACGATTGTTTAACTAAAAATTACAGGCTATACAAATTTTGCTAATAACCCCCATAGGAGATGGAATAGCATATAAACATGGAGGAAGATTAACTATCATCTCCCTTCCAACATTGTAATCGTTACATTGTTCGAGGATGCTACATCCAGGCCTTCTGTACCAAAATTTGTATCCACGTGTCTCCTAATTGAAGTAAACATAGGTTGTACTGGTAACTGAAGATTTGCGGCTTCACTTTCCAGCATTAACACCACGGCCGGCATGCTTGGTCTACTAGCTGCATAGTCTTGCACACACAGCAACGCTACATGTATGCATCTCAATAATTCAGTTTCATTCGGGGAACATGTTTCTGCGATAGAAGGATCAATGAGGTCCACTGCTCGATTCTCGTTCCAAAGATGCCACGCCTGAAAACGTTCCAAAAAATTCGTATTCCATTGTTGTAGTTACTGATTGGAGAAGTAATAGCTAGGATTTGGCAATTAAAACATCACGTAAGAATAACTTACATATCCAATAAGGCTTAAGTGTTCCGTTGATCGCAAACTTGTGTTCCTTCGGCCACTCACAATCTCTAGCAGCAATACACCAAAGCTAAAGACATCTGACTTTACTGAAAACAGACCTTCCATTGCATATTCAGGTGACATATAACCGCTGCATTACGCATATTGTGATCAGATTGATAATTTTAACATGAGATAAATAAGTTATATTGCATTAGTGTCGACAAGTTGTTCTTACTATGTGCCAACAACTCGGGCTGTATTTTCTTCATTTTCATTACCCCCGAATATTCTTGCCATACCGAAGTCTGAAATTTTGGGAATCATATCTTCATCCAGCAAAATGTTGCTAGCTTTTAGGTCCCGATGAATAATTCTAAGTCTTGAATCACGATGGAGATAAAGGAGCCCTCGTGCAATCCCTTCAATAATCGTGAAGCGTTTTCTCCAATCTAGTAGTGATTGGTTGGCTGGATCTGTCATTTTACCAAAAAGACAACTGCTAAGTGAAACAAACTTCAGATATGTAATTATCAGAAAAGGAACACTTGATCAGCTGAAAGAGAACATACTGAAAAGAAAGAAATCCAAGCTTTTGTTTGGCATGTATTCATAAACCAGCATCTTTTCTTCTCCTTCAATGCAGCAGCCCAATAGTCTCACGAGATTCCTGTGTTGTAACTTAGCAATCAGACTAATCTCGTTCTTGAACTCCTCCAATCCTTGAGTAGACCTTCTCGAAAGTCTTTTTACAGCTATTTGTGGTAGCCCTGGAAGGCTACCCTTGTAGACAGTACCAAATCCCCCCTTCCCAAGCTTATTTTCTTCAGAAAAGTTGTTCGTAGCAGCTGCTACACAACTCAAATTTAACAGCCGTAATTCGCATCTATTTACTTGATTCCCTTCTGAATAAACATCTACTGATCCTGAAGCATCTGTTGAAAATTCTTCTCTCTTTCCAGCATCGAGCGTTGATGTATCACCTCCCCTTAACCATGAAATTGAAGAAGTGGTGGGCAACACTAGATAACAAAAAGAAGAAAAATAAGTTAGAAACTAAATGGACAGGAGAATAAATCATGGAACAGTTACCAGTTTTCTTAAGTTAACTAAAAAATTTGTCCTCTCATTCACCAGAAGGATGGAAATGTGCGTCCTACCTTTCAATTTTGCTTTAAACTTCCACAAAAGCAATAGGATGATGACAGCGAACAATGCTCCCGCTACAGAAATTACTGCTATCACAGCGGTGGACAATTTGTGCTTGCTACCTATATATAAAAGGAGATCAATTAAAAGATTAGTGCAGTATAATGCGTTGTAAGTTGTAAAATTTCAAACATTTAATAGTTATTTGAGCAGTTTCCTGGGCGTTTCGGTGCTATGTTCTGTATTTTCAATGATTTGAATGTACAGCACAGAAAGCATGTCTGGCCCTTGATATTATTAAAGGACATGGAATCAAAAGACAATAACTTATTTTTCGTTTTGGATGGATGAAAAAAAAAACAGATCAAGCGCTGCTGAAGTTACGAGTGCAATATGACTAATAGAAAAATCGCTGCAGAAGAGTTGGCCAGATAAAAGGACAATTCAAACGGAATGGGAAAACAAGCAAAGGCGTTTTAGATTATCTTTTATGGACTCGCTGCTGCAGCTTGCCTCGAGGCGAATTTAGAATTCAATGATCCACAAAAGGCAGAAGGTTTGATTTCCTGTGAAATGCATCAGTTTAAATTTTATCACAGCGATTGAATGGAACAGAACTTAAGGAAAATGAAGTGACTAAAATTCATCATTTGCTTTTTCTTGTATAGAAAGTAAAAGCCAAAACCAGAAACCTCAATAATGAACACAAATGGATTTTAGGAAAAGAACTGAATCGAATAGCACCAACAACAAGAAAAATGGATTTGAACTTTACCTAAATCTGAATGCGCAACACGTATATGCAACATGTTTCCTCCCTTTGTAAATTGTTGGACATCAATCAAGTCTTCGGTCCACATCATACAACCAATCCCTTGAACCATTGCATATGCAGTACAAGCACAATTCTCGAGACATTTCTCCTCGCAGCTCTCCCCTGGAACTGCAACAACCAAGTCTGCAAAATCCGGCAACTTGGCACACCTTATCGCTACAAATCCATCTGTTTCATCACTTGCCACCGTTCCATTAGAACTATTTCTCTGACACTGCAAAGGGGTTTTCCTAGAACACCCTTCCGACCAATTTCCCCCAGTCCATTGATCCAAATTCCTCGGTTGAAATCCATGCATACAACGGCAAATTGAACTCGATTCATCAGATGCACTACACACCCCAAACCTTCCACATTTGTTGTAAAACTCACATTGGTTGGTCTTGTTAGGCCGAGATTGTATCACTTCCCACTGGCTCTTCTCTTCCGCCCACTGCAGCTGCTCTTCGTACCCGTCCCACCTTATCCGAAACCTCAACTTATCTGAAGGATTCCACGGTCTGTATGTAAAATATGCTTTCCCATTCTCATCACTAAGCTTAAAACCAGATGCATAAGTAGTTGGCATATTCGGAAGTCCAATGAATATCTGCTTGTTCCAATGCCCGCTTCTCCACCGCCGTTCTGATCCTTCCCATATCACAATCTGCGGCGATCCTCGAGGATCAACCCCCATTGAGTACCCTCCGGCCGAAGGGTCACTTTCCGACTTCCACGAACTCAGAAACCGATTCTCTCCGATCTCATCACTCACCTCAACTTTC
This sequence comes from Pyrus communis, assembly GCF_041283825.1. Lineage (NCBI taxonomy): Eukaryota > Viridiplantae > Streptophyta > Magnoliopsida > Rosales > Rosaceae > Pyrus > Pyrus communis. Next base: position 31,260,561 of record NC_142574.1, on the reverse strand, counting down.
ATTCCCGGCAAAAATGTGTCCGCTGCATCGTCAAAGCTCTGCCAATAGACCACGTTGGCATCGCCGCGGCGGGAAAGAATAAGACTTCCTTCGTCATGGAGTCTCGCCGTCGAGTTAGTGGCGGCTGAAGCGTTAGTAGACCAAACAGCGGTGCCATTTCCATCCAAAACAACCAGATTTCCATCGCTTTTAAATTCCAAGACTCCAGATTTATCAGAAATTGGGTTTTCTCTGTTTGCAACCCAGATCACTGACGGGTCCGAAATTTTGTAATACCGAATTCCGACGTACCGGGACGATGAATTCCCCGGACTGAAGAAACCCAGTTCGAATATTTCGCCATCCGAGATCAGTCTCTCTCCATCTTTTATAGATTGCCCCTGCGAAATCGAACTCGACGCAGAGCAAAACAGAGGGAGAGACCAGCAGAAAACATTAAGGAATGAGAAGTTACAAATTCTGCTACCTGGGTTTTTTCTAACGACTGCCATTGATGAACTCAGAGAAGTGCAGGCATTCATTAGCAGCAAACAAAGTCTTAAGTAGGTAAGGAAGAATGATGTGGGTGCGCGTAAAGGTGGCTAAGTCAGCATATGGGCATCAAAGGCGGCGTTCTGCTGCTCTTGGCTGACTCTGACTCGCTTTTTCTAAGAGTTGCGGAATTAGGCGACAGTGTTGTATTGGAAAGGTGTATATATTTTGTGAGGCTGGGAATCGTTTGGGTGGTGACTGTTTGTGTTTTGGCCTCGGGCCTTTTGGAATCTGTATGTTTGCAGGAAGATTACAATTGTTTGGTCGAATGGCAAAGGACTTGACCTACCACATCGAGGAATATTGGTTCGTTGAAGTCCCTGTAGAGACGAGTCAATGTCACATTGGATGACACGCTTTAAAAGACAAATTTTTCCATATGTTTATACTATTAGGGTTAAGAACATAATGGTTACCAATTTCTTAACATTAGGTGATCCAAAAAAGAAAAAAAAAACATTAGGTGTTCCAACATATCAACTAGTCATTTTTTTTATGTGTATACTATGCTAACCGGTCTTTTTGTTAATGGTACTTAATTCACTTTTGTTGTAGGGATTTCAAGTTTGCAAGTTTGACTCGCATAAATGTGGAGAATTAGATATATTGATAATGAGTTTTTTTTTTTTTTATAAAAGGAGATCAGCTGATGTATTCACAACGGTCCACCCTTCTTGAGGCTGAGAAGACTCAAAAGCATTTCAATCGAACACAGGACGTGCCGTGGGGATACAAGCTTAGAATTCGTTCCCAATTACTGTCCACCCCATGGTAGTTGATAATGAGTTAAGTTACTTAGTTATAACTTGCTCCATTGCTACGTTGTACTCTAGTGATATTTTTTCACTTTTGAATTATAAGTGAGAGGTCTTTGTTTGCTATGTGCAGGTAAATCAAATCACTTTTCAATCAAAATAAAAATCAAATTGCTCTAATATTTATTTTAGAGTAGAATAGCTTGGTATAAAAGGAGTAGGATCTCTCCCCCGTCATTCTCCTACCCTCTGGTCCCCTCTTCTTCTTTCTTTTTTTTTCTCTCTCTCTTTCTACAAAGAAAGCAACAAAAAATATTGACGCGACTTAATTGTGAACGTTCTAATAAAAGGGTACTGGAAGTTAGAGGTTTTATGTTTGATACTCGTCAAATGTGAATTTGAACATTATTGCTAGTATATTGTGAAACTTAGCCCACTCTCACAGCTTCTTAGTTTACACAATATGTTTGTTAAAAAAAAAAAAAAAAAAAAAAAAAAAGGATACTAGAGGGTAATTAAAATGGGAGAGGAGAGAATCCGTTGGTGTAGAATAGTCGTCAGATCCTTTTTTTTGGAATCCTAGGGATTCTGTGATTGTGACCGTTCATTGTATATCGTGCGGTCAGTTTTTATTAGATACTAATTATATTTAATTTTAAATTTTAAAATAATTTATGATCGCACGATGTACGATTAACGATGATAATTACAAGATTCCTATGATTCCTAGGATCCTTTTCCCAGAAAAAGGATGGGATTGGGACCCAATTGATTCCACCATGTTCAATCACGGTTTCCAACTTTCCGTGTTCTTAATTTATTTTTAATAACATTTTTAATTATTAGAAGGTACCTTGTCTTTTCTCGTGGTTTAATTGATTAGTTCGACTGGTGACCAACTTTTAATCTATACATGTGTTTTTATGTTGCCCTCCGGATTTGGGACAATCATAGAACCATCCCATAATTAACATGAGTTTAAGTGTTGACCATCACATTGATCAGACGGTGCCAGGAAGGTACAATTTTTAAAATTTTAAACGGGCGAACCATGTGGTCTTTAGTCATGTAATACCATTGAAACGGAAAATAGATACAGACTTATGCATAAATGAATAGAAATTTGTAGAAATAGTGTCTCAATTTTAATTTATTAAAGTAATGGTCTCGTAACTAAAAATTTATGATTATTGATCTATTAACTCATCAAAATGTACAATTATGGTCATTTTCATCAACCCTGTTAGAATTTCGTCAAAATAAATCATGTTGGAATGACCGTTGCTACAATTGAATTGAGGTTGAGGAGTCATTTCTCTAATTAGGTTCAAGTTGAGGGATCATTTCTGAATTGTATTAAAATTGGCGGACCATTGCTTCAATTGTTTTCATTTGGTTTTCCATATTTGTCCATTGATTCAGTCTCACGTGCGTGGCACGTGACTCATTTTGAGGGAAGTTCTAACTGAGTTAATGAAAATAACCATAGGTGCAATTTTGATAAGTTATGGAACTAATAGTCAAGAATTTTTAGTTAATGGATCATTATTCCAATTAGGTAAAAATTAAGAGACCATTGCTACAATTTCCTCTAAAATGAAACATTATTAATATGAATAGATGAATTTTTCAAAAATATTATTGATACTATAAAATAGTCACACATAACTGTTTTTTATTTCCTAAGTACATATCCAAGTGTTAATAACAGCTCTTCTCGTATGCATAATCGACTTCGTAAAATTTTTCTTGATTTCATCATGGTAAACGTTAGCATACTTAGCTGGCATTATGGTTGAGTAATTTATCCTGTTACACAATTAGACTTTCGGTTCTGGGCTTCAGGCCTTCTCCATCGTCGAATTCAACGAGAAAAAAAGCATTTTATGATGTGGGTTGTCTCACATATTTACAGCGAGACTCTGACAACACAAAATTTAAAGTAATGCTAAGAAAATTAAATTTGCAAACTAAATAATGTGTCACTTATAGGAATGAACATGTTTATCAACACTTAAGTAATAAACCAATCAACTTTCACATCTTGTAATTTTCAATATTTTATCTACAAATTTAGTCTCTCTAGCATGAGATTCAGACCAAGCATAGTTGTGATGGCGGGTGAGAGGGCAGCTAATGTGGCAATCTTGAATTACTTGAGCTAGCTTGCTCTTGTTGTTTGTGTCCATGAACTGAAGAAATTTTTAGTTGTAACAGGAACATAAGTGGTATACCACGTGTTTTTATATAAGTGGTGAAAATTTTTATTTTTTAAGTTATTAATTTTTTAACACATATCCTATCATTTATATAGCGACACGTGATGTACCATCCCGTGTGACGGTCACACTAAAAAATCACTCCATGAACTTGTGTCAGCCACCTTGGGAGCACGAATGGGAAGACAGTATCTCCTTCGGCCCGATTATTATAAGCAACCTTAGTTTTCCAAGCTTCGGTTAGCGTTCCTGCAGCACCGTTGAATATGATAATGTGTTGACACAATTCTAGATACAAGATATCCCCATCATTTGGGTCGAAAGCAAGCACACGTACGCCGTTATAAAAGCGGCGGTCCAGAGTCCATTTCATGGAGAGCGGATTAAGCGTAACCATTGTTTTCAGGTTCACTCTGCCAATTAAGCTCCAATAGTATTTGCCTGCTGCACCCTGATTATCTTGCTCGTAATCCCAAACACGGAGATCACGAAAGGAACCTGAACGCTGGCACATTCGCATACAAGGTCCTGATGACCATCTAAACACACCTAGCAAGTCAGATGTTGCTGCATCTTCACCTTCAGGCTTATCAATGAAATGACAATTAATGTAGTTCTTACCATCATCTTCGCATCCACCAGTAGCAGTAGTAGTAAGACTCACGGGAGGAGTGATACAGTTGTCGTCGTTGGAGTAGGGATCCAAACCAATAACAAAGCCGTCGGTGCTCAAGAAATACAACATTCTATTGAAAACAACTGCCACTTGCCTTGAAACCAAATTACCAACGCAAAATTTTGTGTTTTTTGGGTATAACACTACTCTTTCTGTCCATTTACGAGTCTCGGAAGCAAAAATCTCCGCTTTGAATTGGCCGAGGGATGAATTATACCTTTCATCTGTATCATCATCTGGAATAATAATTATTCGCACAACCCTGTGTTGACAATATCCACGTGCCGAAAGGTTGTTAGAGTTGTTATCAAATTAGTTAGTTAAATAGCTTAGTTTATATAGCAGGAACTTTAGATGGCTATATAAACTGTATTCTTATAGTTGTATAGATCAATTCAGTATCAATGTAATCAATTACTTTCTCTCTCTCTCTCTCTCTTTTATTTTCTTCTCTCTTTTCTTCTTCGATACATGCTCTTTCTGCATTTCTGTTAACATGGTATCAGAGTAGGTTGTCCCACGTGTGAAGCCAAACGACCACATGTGTTCCACGTCATCCCGTTGTGTTGTCCACCTGTTAGGCTAAAAAATTCACCACACATGAGGGGTGTGTTGAGAATGAGTCCCACATTGATGGGAGGAGGGACCTTGCTTGGGCTTATAAGAGGTTAGGTTACTTTCCATATTGCTAATTGGTTTTATGGTGGAACTTCAACTTTCTTCACCCTGTACCTATATTGATACTCACAAACACGGCGATCACCAAGGTTGTCGTAGGGATTGCACATGAGTCCAACGATTACTTAAATTGTTGGTGCATTGAGGAGGGCGAGGAAGGGCATCCCATTGCTTGGTGTATGGATAACATATGTAGTAATTCTGCTTATCAATTTGGACATGCAAAAAGTGGTCATCAAAACAAGGATTGTTAGAAACAAGTCTGCACCAACGCTTGCACAGGCACTTGCATTGAACTGCGGATTTACAGGGAAGCCGACGAAAGATTTCAACCAATATGGAATCATGGAGATCGTCAAGATTGAAGCCGATGGTGTTGGTGGTGAGTTTTGATCTTTTGAATCTTTTGGTGCGTCTCATGGGGAAAAATTAAGACCTATGATCGATATCGATGCGTTATCGCAACTGATATGTAGATCGATTGCAGTTTACATTCCATGCACGTACACGTATATATAAATAGTGACTGTTGTCAGAATTGGTCGTTGGTCGCTTCTAGTTTTCGGGCAACGGCAGGTCATCCCTAGCTTATGCTTTTAGGGTTTTCTCTACTAGTTATTTTTTGGTCTCTATTAGTTGTACAGAGTATTTATCTGTGTTGAAACCTGTTTATGTATTTCTTTTAAGTTTTTCAGCCAAAATGGTCCCTAAGATTTGCATAACTCCTTACTTTGGTCCATAGGATTTGAAATCTATAGAATTGGTCACTGAGTTTGTCCGCGATCAATCATTTTGGTAAGTCCGTAAAAAATCTCCATAAATAAGAATAAAATAACAAAAATACCCTCAATTTTTTGTCTAATCATTTTGGCCTATTGATTATTAAATTGAGGGTATTTTGTCATTTTGATCCTTATTTTACATAATTTTTCACAAAATGACCAAAATGATTAATGGTGAGCAATTTCAGGGACCACTTCTATTGATTCCAAATCTCAGGGACCAAAGTGAATATTTATACAAATTAAATCTCATGGACCATTTTGGCTAAAAATTCTTTCTTTTATTCATTGTTCTACAAATGTTGTAGAAAGAAACTAAAACTATTATTCATACTTTGTTTGCATAAATGATGGTTTTTTTTGTATGCTAGTCCGTTTTAAGGCTCAATATAAATTGTTTTGTTCGTTAGATGTAGATAATTTTTATTTTGATACTCCTCATATTCAATTAGTTTCATCTGTGAGGATCAGCTACCCCACTTAGTGAGAAAATATTTTGTTGTTGTTGTAATTTCATCCGTGAGGATCAGCTTGGAATGTCTCCTGGATTTAATTTTGAGTAGATTTGTTTGGGCTCTTACTTTTAGCCCCGTTTTTCAACCCAAAAAAAAAAAAAAAAAAAGTACTCTACCATTGACAAAATAAATTAAGGCAGATTAGATTCCTTCCTCACAAAATCTGCATGCCAAATGCATAAAGCTGCCTATTTGGATTACCATAGATATCAAATCAAACACGATCATCTCGACCTGCTCCTCCACTGGAATTTAAGTCTCCAACTAAAAATAAGTCAAAATTGAAGTTTGCATGTGTCCCTTGCATTTTATCAATACTTTTTTAAGTACAACAATATATTTTAAACGAGAAAGAGAGGGATAGTTTGGCTAAATAACATAGTAGGCAGCCTAATTTGGTGTCGAAATCGTCATATGTGAAACTCGATCATAAGACGTCTCACTTACAAGTGAAGATGAATATCACTATACCATAGTACTGAGTAACGGTTTTTTATCAACACTTACTGGACGAGAATATTTTTTTTTTTTAACAATCGATATTATCTACGCTAAGGGGAAGGGTTGGACTTAGCTTTATAATGGGCTAGCAATAATATGGTTCAAATTCATCTTTAGCGAAAATCGAACCTAAGACCTTTCACTTACTATTGAAGAAGAATATAACTAGACCGTAGTACTAAGTGACTACTGGACAAGAAAAATTGGGATGGACTCATGTACCCATGTGCCTAAAACTAAAGTCTTCCATTCATCCATTGTGCATACTCTTTTTCTATTCTTATATATGAGAAATAATAATACTTGGCGACTTAAAGAATGAGTAGGAGTTTCTACTCAAAATTGTTCGTTGTCAATTTATACAACTTTGTATCTATGATCAGAACTGTTCATATTATAAATCCCTCTATAAAGAACGCCTCTACAAAAAAATCAATTAAAACTAAGGTTGTTTAGTCATCGAACTGTATAAAAACAGATGAACGAAATTGGTACAAGCATTATGAACTGTCTATGCATTTGCTACAATAGAGAGACTAAACGACCTTAATTTTAATTCATTTTTTGCAGAGATGATCTTTATAATATGATTCATAATATGAACAGTTTTGATTGTAAATACAAAACTTTGTGATTCAAATACGAAGAATTTTGAATAGGAGTTCCTACCCATGCTTAAGTAGGTAAGCATTATTATATGAGAAATGATTTATCCATTTTCTTTTGATTCAAACTCTAATTAGTTTATGGTAAATTAAGGGAGAATGAGATGAGGTACAATACTATAGTGAATAGAGTTAAGTTTCTATTCATGTGTTTCTGTTCACACCACTTCTGATCCATCCAGTAGAGTTTTGCAGAACAACATTCCCACCTCCTGCAGTCCAGCTTAGAGAACTAATATCGCTCGTAATTAAAAAAAAAGAAGAAAAAAACCTGAATTAATGGCTTCCTAGCAATTTCCAACCCAAAGTTGACATACCGAAGTAGAAGTTTCAATACCGAAAACCTGCTACAAATTTGTACAAATTTTTTTAGAACAACGAAATAGAAAGCAAAAATGGTAACATCGCATTGACAAGAATTGTTAGACCACAAAAAGAGCCTAAGAGTGTATAAGTTAGTCACCACCATGTCACGAAAACTAACTTCGCTAATACGAACATATCATCCAGGGAATCCTACTATTATTTGCAGTAATTCTTCTTTTTGCTTTGTGTGATTTGATTGGAGTAAGATGACCACAATATGCACATCGGAAGCTTAAAGGATCACAGACGTCGCTGAGAGGACAACCTTTTATCAAAATCATCTACGTTAGCTGATTCAGAACTGCATACAACTAAAATAAAGAGTGTTAGCAAGAACTTTAGAGCATATCATCATTAAAACCGGATCTAAAGAGTGTTAGCAAGAACTTTAGAGCATATCATCATTAAAACCGGATCTTAAGAGAGAGCGAGATGCACTCAAATAATTACAAGGTAAACCATACAAACCAGATGCAACACATGGGTTTGCTACTCATGCATAGTTAGTTTGAAATGCCAACAAATTACGCATAGTAAGTTCGAAATTAAGATGGATTTTCAGATTATCATCGACACTAGAGTTGTCTTAATCCTTCTGCACACGAATTATGTTTGGTAATCAGCATGAAGAAACTATTTGACCAGATAATTCAATACCACATGGCCATACTTATTCTGAAGAAACAACCTACTATATAGAACTCATCCAGCCGACTCACACAATGTGGACTGCATATTCAAGTATACACTTTCAACACATTAAATCAATTAGTATCGGTGACTATTGGTAGCTAATTCCAGGGTTAACAGGACTCAAAACAACACTGATAGGGAAACAGGAGTGTCACACTGCAAAGCATATGGCATGCCGGGTAAGATTCAATCACATGTGTGGAACTCATCCAAACCGACTCACACATGTGGACTGCACATTCAATCATGATGCCTAAAGACCCTGCACAGTGCAACGACCGAGCTATCTTGAGGAGGAACCTCCCAAGTGTCAACCCATCTAATTGTTACTGGTGAATATTGCTAGCTACTTCCAGGGTCGAATAACACTCATAGGCAGACAGGATTCTCACAATGCAAAGCATACGGCACACTGGCTAAGAATCAATTGGTGCCAAGGATTGGATTGGATTGTAAAATCAACCTGATTTTTCCTTTTCTTTTAAATTATTTTTTAACATTTTGCGTCCACCTACTCTATCCTAGCATTTGTCCACCTACCTTAAAACGTAAAAGAATATCAGTAATCAATAAAACTCATGTAACCTATCAATTTCAAAGCACTAACCTGGGATTCAACATCAACAAAATCCAATATAAACATGATATCAACAAAACAATGCAATATAAACAAGAAAAGTACTTTGATTTTAGATCAAAAGTTTGCAAATAATCCACCTGGTTAGTGATCTCCTTCAGCATCGTCATCTTCCACTGCTTCCTCGGCCTTTGGTTCTTTCTGTATACAAAAATACGCTTCATGTTTACAGAAGTGTTCGTTCAAAAATTAACTTATAAAAATAAATAAAGAATTACCTTAAATACAGATTGCCCAGTTCTGATGGTACTAGGCAAGTGTTTAATGGAGGATGAAAACAGAGAATGGGAGGAGGATGAAAAGCTTCATACCGCCAAGAACGGTATGAAACTTTTCGTCCTTCTCCCATTCTCTATTTTCCTTTCTTTTCTGGCTCCAAATTCAGTTTCCGCTACTGAATTCACTTCGACATTTCTTCCCATTTGTAGTTTCCGGAAGAGAAGAGGGTTCTTGACAGCATAGAAGTTGATGAACTTAAGTCAAGCAGGAAGAACTGGGTTGAATTTATAAGTAGAATTCTTGAAGTTTTGTTCCTTAAACTTTTTATCCATGTTTCCTCTTCCATTGAATCGCTTTCTGCTTATATTTGTATTTTCAGACAAGAAAAATGTCAAAGAACCCGAGGATGAAGTTGTTTCGTAAATCTGGGTCTGTGGAAAACCAGATGGTTGATCATCCGGATGATCATAATCTCCTGAAAGTGCTCGATTCAGAAAGGATGAAGGCAAAATGGGATGGTGTTGGCCCGACTACGGTTTCATCACAGTTGGAAGAAAATGGTCGAAGCTGTACTGTTTGCCAGTAAAAGTACAATTTCAGCCATTTTCTTCCAACAAAACCATAGTCGGAACAACACCATCCCATTTTGCCTTCATCCTTTCTGAATTGAGCACTTTCAGGAGATTATGATCATCTGGTTTTCCACAGACCCAGATTTACGAAACAACTTCATCCTCGGGTTCTTTGACATTTTTCTCGTCTGAAAATATAAATATAAGCAGAAAGCGATCAATGGAGAAGGAAACATGGATAAAAAGTTTAAATAACAAAACTTCAAGAATTCTGCTTACAAATTCAACCCAGTTCTTCCTTCTTGACTCAAGTTCATCAGCTTCTTCACTGTCAAGAACCCTCTTCTATTCCGGAAACTACAAATAAGAAGGAATGTCGAAGTGAATTCAGTAGCGAAACTGAATTCAGAGTCGGAAAAGAAAGGAAAACAGAGAATGGAAGCTTCATACCTTTCTTGGCGGCGAATGCTGTAGTGTTAACGTGCACAATGAGAATGGTGCGGCGTTACCATGTACAGATAATCCTTTGAGTCACAAAACCTTACTGGAAAATTCTTAGCTGAATTTCTCTCAAAGTAATTGGTGATGAAAGTGGAACGAAGGAGGACCGTGGAAACCGTTTTATTCCCCCAAACCCAAGTTCACTAATTAAAACAGATAAACTAATTAAACTAAATTAAACCGTTTCAAACTAAATCAAACCGTTTTCTGCTCTCGACTCTTGCCGACCCTGAGGAGCCAAACCAGAGCCCGAATTGCATACGGGTATGGCCCGATTGTGCCCTTGTTGACCTCTACCACGGCCAAGCTTGTCAGCATCGTCGCCGCCACGGCGCGGCTGTTGGGGGACCCACCTTGGAGAACTTCCACGATTCGAGCGATTGCACCCTTGGCAACAAGACCCATTTTGTTGTGGTCGTCCAAGCTGACATCTCTTACGAGTCGACCCACTTGAGGACGGCGGAGACGGTGTCGGACTTGGTGAGCTTGGCGTGGAAGAGCACTTGGAGAGGCGAGTCGAGCTTGGACTCGAGGGTGTAAGCTGGGGAGGTAAGCGTCGAGATTGGGGTTTGGGGCTAGGAGTGGGAGTGGCGTTGCTGGCGGTGGTGATGGTACGTATTGGTGGTTGTGGTACTGGTGTTGTAAGTTGGCAGGGGACAGAAGGGTATAAGTGGAAATCAAGCTGCGGAGGGCGTGGTTGTGGATGAGGGAAGGGTGGTCGAGAAGGGGCAGTTTGGAAATTGAGCAGGTACGGTGGCCGGCATCGAGCCAGCGTGGGATGGAAGCCCGATCAAAGGTACGACCCGATGACACGTCCCAACCAGATATCCAAATGACACATTGATGGCACGTGTTGGCCGTCACTCGAGAGTAACGAAAGCCATGAATACATGAATTTGCTAGGATATGAAGGAACAAGTAATCCAAAAATCATGCAACAACAATAATCATAAGGAATATACAAACGCTAAGAGGCAATAATAATAATCCAAATTAAACATGAAAGAAATAGAATGTCTAGCAAGTACAAATCAGAAATAAAAGATCTACGAATATGTCCAGAGCATACTAATAAATGGAAGTACCAGTGAAAGATAAGACATCAGGTTACAATTATTCATAAAGAAACCATACACAAGTGGAAGAACTCAAGTTATTGGTAGGGAAATGCCTCGATACTCGGGTCGTATTCCTCATCATTATGTTCTGAAGGGAGCGCAAAAACAAAAAGTGGGTAGACCAAAGTTTATAATAATAATACTAATAAGGGCACTGTTATTAGCACTCCACAAATCTCATTCTACACTCCTCACAAATGTTTTTTTCTTTCTAATTATAGAAAGTTTGGAGTGCAAAATGAGATTTTTGGAGTGCCAATAACAATTCCCTACCAATAATAAGAAACCATTTTCTTTCTGAACATACTGATCCCCTATTTGAAAACTCATATAGTACTACATAGTAGATTTCTTGAAAACTCTAGCATGCCATGCAAAACATTCGTAAAACATGTACGTGTAAACCAGTGGTCAGTAATAGTAATATATTCGTCTGAAGGAAAATCCGTAAAACATCTGTAAATCACATCAATGATGTACTCAACTTAGGGTATCATATTCGTCCGAAGGCATAACCATCATCCGAAGGTTACGCTAGTGAAGAAATATGGATGTCCCATCACCCGAAGGTGAAACTGTACGACTCTGGGTTATGCCAGAGAAGAAATATACATAACACACCGACACTAGTTGTGGCTAGTGAAGTTGTCCGACATTAGTTTCGCCAGTGAAATTGGGAGTATATCATAAATATCCTCAATTGTGTCTTATGACCATAGACATCTACATGCTCGTGTTGTGTGTATGTCCTGTATGATAACCCACCAATGAGTCTCCAACTTATTTTTACGAACAACATCATTATGGAATCATCTCCATCCCCAACTTTAGCAAGACTGACAAAAGTATGCTTCTTCTTTGTAACGTTTCGTTCTTTCTGAAATTAAAATTTAAACAAAATACAAAAAATAAAACAAAATAAAATGAAACAATACACTGTTGAATAAGAAGAGTATCCAAGATAACTCTAATGATCCCAAGAAGAAGAAAATAGAGCACACTCTTAAAGAAAGCTCACAAAACAAACTAATTAGCAAAGCTTTTCTTATTTAGCTCTAGGCTTTGTTTTTCCTTGGATGATATACAATGCATGAGGACTTGGGTATTTATAGCAAACCAAATGAAAGCTACACCACACACTTACTTCACCTACAACATCTACCTACTTCACCAACCTCACACACTTACTTCACCAACCTCACACACTTACTTCACCTACAATATCCACCTACTTCACCTACAATTGACATTGATTCTCAACACTCCCCCTCAATGTCAGCTCTCATTCTTTACACTGTGCTGAGCAGACAGCGAAAATTTTCGAGCTTGCCTGTACTTAAACTTTTTGTGAACAAGTCCGCAACTTGATCATTTGTCTTGACCTGTCTCATCTCAATCTCTTCTTGTAGAACCTTTTCTCTGATAAAGTGGTAGTGCACTTCCACATGTTTAGTTCTTGCATGAAAGACTGGATTTTCCGCCAAGCGAATGGCCGATTGGTTATCACAGTACAATGGTACTGGATAATCTACTGGTTGATGTAGATCACTCATCAACTGTACCAGCCATGCATTCTCTTGAGCTGCCATTGCTGCTGCTCTATACTCTGCTTCTATGGTTGACAAAGATACCGTTGGCTGTCTCTTGCTACACCAAGAGATGGTTCCAGAACCAAGCTTAAACACATACCCAGTTGTTGATCTCCTGGTGTCATGATCTCCCGCATAGTCAGCATCACAGTAACCAACTAACTTGCAGTCTTCACCTTTCTTGTACAAAAGACCATAGTCAATTGTACTCTTCACATATCTTAGTATTCGTCGAACTGCTTCCAAGTGAGGCTTCTTTGGATTTTGCATGTATCGACTCATCACACCAACTGCATAAGAAATGTCAGGTCGAGTCAAGGTTAAGTAGATCAGACTACCTACCAATTGTCGATACATCGTCGCATCTTCCAAATCTTTTCCTTCATGTGCACTCATTTTGACATTTGGCTCCATCGGCGTAGAGATCAGCTTGCATTCGAGCATTCCGAACCTCTTCAATAAATCTTTGGAATACTTCTGTTGACAGAGAACTATTCCTTCTTGTGTGCGATCAACCTCTAGACCAACAAAATGCTTGAGTTGACCAAGTTCCTTCATCTGGAAACGGACTGATAAATTCTCCTTCGTCTGAAGAATTTCTGCCTCATCATCACCGGTTATGATTAAGTCATCCACATACACTAGCACAATAGCTAGCTTTCCTTCATTGGCTTTGACAAACAAGTTGGAATCTGCAGGTGTTACTAAATAACCACTTTGTGTTAGAAATTCAGCAATCTTACCATACCAGGCGCTGGGTGCTTGTTTCAATCCGTAGAGTGCTTTCCGCAGTTTACACACATATTCAGGATGATCTTGGTTCTGAAATTCCATTGGTTGGATCATGTAGATCTCCCGATCCAGCTCTCTATGAAGAAAAGCATTCTTCACATCCATCTGCAACAGATTCCAATCTTTGTTGGCTGCAAGTGCAAGTAAGACTCGTACTGTTGTAAGCCTCGCCACTGGACTAAACATTTCATCATAGTCTAGTCCGTACTGTTAAGAGAAACCACGAGCTATCAATTGTGCCTTGTACCTCTCGATTGACCCATCTGGACGACGCTTTATCTTGTAAACCCACTTGCAGGATATGAGTTTCACATCTCTTGACTTTGGCACGAGATCCCAAGTCTGATTTTGCTGAAGTGCATCAAGCTCTTTTTTCATAGCTGTCATCCACTCAGAACTCTGCGATGCTTCTTCGAACGTCTCAGGTTCTGTTGTAGTTGTTTCTTCAATTATGGCTGCATTGGCGTATTTAGGATTTTGCTTCCTGATTCTTGTTGACCTCCTTAGTTGTGATTGTGGAGTTAATACTTCCACTTCACTAGGTCTATCTTCTTTTGGTTGTTGATATATGTCAGCTTGGCAAGGATTTTGGGGCACTGCTTGCTCAACATCATCACCATCAAGCGAATCTTCAGACTCATCAGGTCTCGACTGGATTCGAACAATTTGCTCCCCCATCTTTTGCTGCAACTTATCTTCTATCTCTCTTGAATCAGGCAACACTTCATTTTCTGAGCACCACCAAGAAGATGCTTCAGCATCCCATTCTTCATCCATAGTTAGATATGCTACGGCGTCCCAATCATCTTCACTTTTCTTCTCTAAGTTGGCGACGTTTCTCTCTGCAGGCCTTTTGAACCAGCAATCCTTCGCCATGTGACCATTCTTTCCACAATTGTAACATTTGCCCTCAAATCTTTTATTATTCTGGGACTGACCACGGTTGCCGTGATACTTCGGAGCTCCCCCTGGCCGAGAACTCCCTCCTCCTTGATGACCTTTTTCCTTGTCACCATTTCTTTTAGATCCACCACCAGCACGCTGCTTAAAGCTGCCTTTACTTTTGGTGTAGAGCGCTTCCTCCTCACCTTTTAATGAGACCCCTCCCATTTGCTTTGCCAAAGCTTCTTGATCGGCAAGAAAATTCTCAAACTCAACAAGCGATGGTTGTGTCGGCCATCCTTGTATAGCGGCAATGAACCCTCGATATTCGGGTCTCAAACCATGGATAATTATTCTCTTCATCCTGGTTTCCCCAATAGAAGCTGTTGGATCTAATTCTGAAATTTCGCGGCATATCGACTTCACCTTGTAAAAGTATTGGGCAATCGTCATGTCACGTTGTACCATCGATAGCAGCTCATTCTCGAGAAGTTGCAATTTTGTATCGTTCCTCTTCGAAAATAGTGTAACAAAAGTGTCCCATGCTTCCTTTGGCGTTTTAGCATCCCGAATGTGCTCCAACATTTCTTCTTCTATTGTGGTCTTTAAGGCAAACATTGATTTTCCTGCTTTAATTTTCCACTTCCGCAAGACGCCGTTAACATCTTCCGCTGCCGGTTGTGTAACTTCACTACCACCGACAACCTCCCACAAGTCTTGACCTTGAAGGTAAGACTCTATACACGTTGCCCACGTGTTATAGTTTTGGTTGTTGAGCTTCTTGATTCCTCCAACAACTTGAAGATCACCCATCGTATCGGCAAGACTTTGACTACACCGAACAAGCTTGAGTGACTACCGTGCAGAGTAATACACTACTCTCGACACAAAGAAGCTCCCTCTCAAGGTTTGTGATAACCCCAGCAATAATCTCAAGAAATTTTTTCTGATGTGGAAGATCAGTCAAAACTGCAACCACAGAGCATACTCGGAATTTCAAGAGATTTTACAACCAATGCTCTACCAAGAACGATCCCTGACCGACTTGGCTCTGATACCAATTGTTGAATAAGAAGAGTATCCAAGATAACTCTAATGATCCCAAGAAGAAGAAAATAGAGCACACTCTTAAAGAAAGCTCACAAAACAAACTAATTAGCAAAGCTTTTCTTATTTAGCTCTAGGCTTTGTTTTTCCTTGGATGATATACAATGCATGAGGACTTGGGTATTTATAGCAAACCAAATGAAAGTTACACCACACACTTACTTCACCTACAACATCCACCTACTTCACCAACCTCACACACTTACTTCACCTACAACATCCACCTACTTCACCTACAATTGACATTGATTCTCAACATACACAAGTTCAAGAAAACAGAAAAATATGAAAGAAAATCCAACGATAACGTATTCTGAAACTAAAACTAAAATAAAAAATAAGAAAGTTTAATGAAGAAGCAAACTTACAAAATGGTTCCAATCCTTCATTCTTTCTTCTAGTCGTTTCCTTTCTTCCTCGTCATTGTTCTTAAGATACTACAAAATTGAGAATTAAAAAAAAAAAATTGAAAGAGAAAGAGTGGAATCGTTTGCTTTCTTCCTCGTCAATTGAGAATTTTAAAAAAAATATTGATAATTGAAAGAGAGGGAAGGAATGAAAATTGAAGGAGAAAGAGTGGAGCAGAGAAATTGAAAGAGACCCTTTTTCTGTTTGAGTGTGAGTATGGGCGCCATGGCTGAGCAATTGAAGAGAGCTCGTAAGAAAGAGCACATAGGAATGAAGTGAGAAGCAGATAGAGACAAAAATCAAACTAGATATTTAAAAGATGGGATCCTTTAACAAGAGGGATCCCTTTTTCTTTTTTTTTTAAATGAAGACACCTTCTTGAACGTTAGATTGATTTTAATGAAATTGTGTGGTTGAGATTAAATCAAATGCCACACAATCTCAACCACACAATTTTATTAAAGTCAAATCAAACAGCAAAAAAAATATCTGATAAATGAGAATCCCTCTTGCTAAAGGGTATGTTTAAAAGATAAAACGGCTAGTGCAATGGTGGGACTGGACCCGCAGGTCGGGGGAAATGGGGAGGATCGTAAAAATATTTGAAGCAATAATGGGGCGGGTGGCGCGGGGCGGGGTGGGGCTGGGCCAAACCACAAACAAATAGGATCCCGACCCAATACAACTCTGTATACGCTCAATTAGCAAACCAAATGTAAACTTGTAAAAAATCTTCCTTGGCAGTCATAAATCCTAAAACAAATTAATAATCTAAAGCATTTGTACCTTTGTTGCGGCAGACTTTTGGTTCCAAACATGCCAAGCTTATCAAAATGTCAATCAAGACATGCCAAGCCTCACGACATGCCAATGACATGTTAAGCCTCACAAAATGTCGATCATGACATGCCAAGCCTTGCAAAACGTCGATCACGACATGCCAAGCCTCGCAAAATGTCTCTCATGTCATATAAGGATTTTTATTATTATTATTATTTTTTCCCAACTATAGTGGAGCGATTGGGAGCAGAAGGGTCCATGAAGGAGTTGATCAACGGCTTGCGGTTGTTAACGGACGGAGATAACGGCCTGATCACATTTGACAGCTTGAAGAGAAACTCTGCATTATTGGGGTTTCATGGGATGAGTGACGAGGAGTTATGGTGCATGCTGAGAGAAGGTGATTTGGATGGTGATGGGAATTTGGATGAGATGGAGTTTTGTACTCTCATGTTTAGGTTGAGTCCTGCTTTGATGGAAACTTCTAAAGACTTTTTGGAGGAAGCTCTTGCCTGTAACTTCTAGTTAGGATCTCTTAGTTTGATATTGTTGTATATATTAGGGCGTGTATAACTTTTTCATGGCTATTATCTGTCATTTTCTGTAGTTTTTTAGCATATCTTTGAAATTATTCTTCTTTAATTACTACGTATTCTTAAATTCCACATTATAATACGCCAAATTGTTTCATGTAAATTTTAATGGACTCTTAGTTGTAGGGATGTACTCAATTTTGCAGCTGTATGCTGCCTCTTTCCCCCCTGGAAGGTACAAAACGTAGCGTATCATTCAAAGCAAAATTGATAGGCAATTTCCTTCCATGTTCATTTTGGGGAGGTACTATGTGGAATTTTGTATAGACATCACTTTCTTTTCAACGAGCAAAACTTCGCAAATGTTGATTAGGTAAATTAACGGCTAATACACATTAGGGATTGTCTTGTTATTTACTTTGATTAGGTAAATGCACAGGGATGCTCTTCTACCATTTGAATTTGGTTGTGAAGGAATTACTAGAAGTATTACTTGCAAAGAAAGTAAAGGCACTTTTGTGGAATTCCAAGTTTTAGTATTAGAGAGTACTTATTTTCTCAATAAAGAAAAAGAAAAATGAATTCAACTCCATGCAATTCTTACATGATCATACTTTATAAAAGTCATTCTTACCACACAATGAGTCCTACACAATTCAAGAATTATAATTATTTGGCAACACTATCAAACTAACACATGATGTTACAAGTTACTTGTGTCATAACGTATGTATTTTATCCATGACACCATAAGTAAAAAAATGTTAGTTCTATCCTCAATTCATATTATAATACTTGGCATCGAAGGATTGTCACACCCAAAAAATGTCCCTCAATTTAAGTGCATCATCAATAAGTTATTGTCATCGACACTTTAAATACGTATTTTATTATGAGTGAATTTTGTTGATACGATATTACTAAAAGTGGGAACATCATCAACTTTGTAATCTCATCCATACATATTAACACATAATATGATTATAACATATGATGCTATTCTATTTACTCCATGATAACAAGGATTTATATGAATGAATTCACTGGCCATACGACATTTTTTGTCCAATAGTTCATTGTCATGTGCGAGTTTTTTCTCCACATAACAATGTATTCTTCAATCAAAATGCTATGTGACAGTAAATCTGTTTCATGTAAGTTTCTCTCCACAATAACACATTTTCCAAAATAACAACATAATCATATACCATATGACTTTATCAAAAAAAAAAAAACTAATCATATTAATTGTGGCAAAATTCTGTATCTGCTAGCTGTCAGAACCATTAGATGCTGATTTGGAAAGAGCCCGTGAATGCCAAAAATGGCCAAGTTTCATCTTTTCACAGGAAAATGCTAATTAATTGCTTACCATGACTACCTGACCCTCTTTATTTTCTGGACCTTCCCATGTAATTTCCGGGAAAGAGAAGCCTCTCAGAAATGAAACATCTCACCAACACACAGAGCAAACTTCGACCATGCCGGTAAGCAACAACATAAGTTTTCTCTTATCTGTACACCTTAATTTGTTGCCATCCACAGCCACCCCTTTTTCCTCAAAATCTTCCTCATGTTCTCTATTAATTCATTCAATTTCCCTTCTAATATATAAACCACCCACCCTAGGTCACTTTTCCACACATAAAATATTCGAAATTCCAAGCACAGTAACCCCGGACAAACTATAGGATAATAAACCCTAGCCGTAGTTTCATTTCCATCAAATTTTCACTTTGGAATCTATTAAATCAATGGCTTGTCGAAATGGGGTTATTGTGTTTGAAGATTTCTTTCCAGCAATGGTTGAGAAACTGGGAGCAGAAGGGTTTATGGAGGAGCTGTCGAAAGGGTTTCGGTTGCTGACGGACGGAGAGAAGGGCGTGATCACGTTTGAGAGCTTGAAGAAGAACTCGGTGTTGCTTGGATTGCAAGGCATGAGCGATGAGGAGATCATGTGCATGCTCAAGGAAGGTGATTTGGACGGTGATGGCACCTTGGATGAGATGGAATTTTGCACCCTCATGTTCAGATTGAGCCCTGCCATAATGCAAAGTTCTGAAGAATTATTGGTGGAAGCTTTAGATATGTAATCAAAAATTGGATCTCGATCTCTTAATTATGTGGGAATTTCATGTTCTTTAATTTCTTTGGTGTTCATCTAGTTTTGTAATTTCGGGTAGCTTAAATAATAGAAGAGACTACTCTTCTTTGCATTATTTGTTTTTTTTATTCAGAAAATAATTTTGACATTCTTTTAAAGTTGCAAACGCTTCAAACAAAATAATTTTTCTCACGTGAATTTATTGTTTTAATCCTTTTCCCCTGAATTTGGTTATGCAAAACTACTGACTTTGAAGTTTTTTCTATCAACTAGAGGTTGAATTATAGATTTACCAAAACAGAGATCAATATAGGAGGTCGATTGGGTTCAAGTAAGATCAGTTTCACCCATTGTGCCATGACAAGAGCCGTGGGAGAGCAATGACAGTTACTATTCACTCTAAAAAGTAATTGTCCGAGTATAAGTTTACCCGATTAAACACTGTCATCGCGGTTATCCAATGACAATACCAATGCCATGACAATCAGGCAGGGGGGCGGATTGGCGGAATGCCTAACAATTTAAATTGGGTGTCCTAGTCATAGGATCACAATATTGGACTCTTCTGAAATCTGAATCAGGTTATGGCCTAGATGGAACTAGCCCAGTCCACTAAATTTAAAATAAATTATGGTCTATTTGGAACTGCTTTTAAATGGATGCAAATGTTTTATGTGAAATGTTTTTGGAATGGGTAATGCTAGAGAGATTAAATTTAGAGACAAAGTTTTATAAACTAAAGGACATGGAAGTTGATGATTGGTTTATTACTTAAACATTGATAAATATGCTTATTCTTATTGGCAACTCATCATTTAGTTTGTAAATTGAATCTCTCTAACATTCAATCTTTTTTAAAAATACAAATGAATCTTGAAAAAACACTTGAATTGCTTTTGGAACCTGTAAACATTTTCTCTAGAAGTATTTTCAGTCATTTTAAAACCCTTCTAAACGAGCCCTTATTAATTTGTTCAGTCTTGTTTGAAAATTTAAACAGAAACTTCTAACACATGAAGCTAGCTACCAATCAGTTTATAGTCAAGTTCTTTCAAAGGCGTAAGACCGGCACGAGAATCAGATCAAACCCCGTTTCCATTGAATTTTGAGTTTGGGAAATACTGCAAATCATCTCATCTGCAAATCTCTTATCGAAAGATGAGACCGAACATAAGACTCACAGTCATGCATGATAATGCTCGTAGCTTAATTACTTAAATTACAATTCTGTCATTATCCATCCACCAACAAATTTGGTAAGTTGGGTCCTATACACAGTAGACCGAACAGAGGACTCGCAGTCATGCATGATAATGCTCATAGCATAATTACTTAAATTACAATTCTGTCATCATCCATCCACCAACAAATTTGGTAAGTTGGGTCCTATACACAGTACACAGTACATGAAGCTATTAGGTTTTCAAAGCCTGCCCACAGTCACAGAACTACTTGGTCCACTGGGTTCGAAAAAGAAAATCAGTGTGTCACAACCGCCCTTTGAATTTCTACTGCTAAAAACCTCGACCACAAATATGCATGTCTATGTAGGCAAGGCTAAGAAGCTATAGTTATCCAATTTTCAAGTTGAATGGAAATGGACATTGAACACCAGGCCACTTCCTACTCCCCATTCCCTATCCACACGCTTTGTCTTCCTTTTTTTCTGCTACGCAATATTGCAACAGCATCAGGACTACGAATTTTGGCCGACCTCACAAAGGTTGATGGGTTTTTAGTACCATATACATGACATACACCATTCGAAAGAGATTTAACTACTTCGAGAAACCTTATCGTCATGATACTTATCTTAAACTAATCATATAACGTTAGAGTTTTTTTATTGTTTGGAAATTTTATTTATAATTAATTTTGTATTTGACAATGTATAATTGACTTGACTTGTAATATAGCTTCATATTGCATGGCTATTTTTCTTATAGTTCTTGCTTTATCTACACCTCTCACCATTGCCATGAATTTAGATCCTTTCAGATTTCATTGTCTAGAGCTTACAATTTGGAACATTCAAATTGAATCCGACGATCTTTATTAATTCATTCGATAGTTCACCTCACACAAATCGAAGATCCGAATTATTTTTAAGCTACCAACTACCCAAAGTGACTTCCTCTAATTAAACCCAAATTTTAAAAGCCATGTGACAGCATTTGTTCTAATGAAAACCAAATTTCAACCTCTAAATTAATCATCACAACTACCCACAGGAAATATTTTTAAAGCTTACAAACGCGTGAGTCCACAAGATTTTTGTAGTTCACTGCAAATCAGACACCTGTGTAGTCTATAAATAAAACTGAGACTTGTCGTGTTGAGCTTATTTATCTTTGATGATTTCACCAATTTCGGTGTCTAAATTCAAAGAGCAGTGAGTGCATGCACGACCAACCACAGATTTCTTGAATTGGGCCCAAAGGGTGGACCTCTACTCTCTACTCTCTAATAGTAGTGCAACGAGATTTACTTCAGATTTTTGTGTCCGGAATCTATGAACTGAGAGAATCGTATCATTCAATTTTAATTTTACAATTTTCATTAACCTACTTCACTGACTCACTTCACAAAAACCTAAAAACTTAAACGATCTAGATCTCTTTTTGTCTCTCTTGAAAAGTCCGAATCTCTTAATTCACAAACTCCGAACACAGAGATCCATAGCATATTTCATTCCTACCCCACACCAAACATCCATTGCAAGGTTAGTGCCATTTGATGTGGCAAATTTTAGGTTTGAGTTTTCAAAAGTGCTGATTGAGTGCACCTAATTTCTTCTCATCATGATTAAACTCACATTAGAAGTACTACAATCAGTCGCGAACTGATTTGTTTCTCTTGTATGTGCGCGCGCAAGTGACTTTAACATAACCAAAAAAATTTGAACTCATTTGTTAAAAAAATACATTACAAGAAGTGTAAAAATTAACTACTTTATAAGGTACTACTACAAGACATTAAAAACACAAAAATGATATTCTTATCATATATTTTTCATATCACATTTGTATTACCTTTCTAATAGAGTATGAACTCATATGAGTCTAAACGCTCAGTACTACATAACATTAAATGTCATGAGCATTGGATGATTTGGACTCAATGGTCAACATAATCCAAACCAATACATATCATCCAATGCTGATAATATATAATGCCTACATCAATGTTCTCACTTTTTACAAGTTCCACTTAGGTGCTACATATATTAAATGCTACGAGCATTGGATGATTTAGATTCACTGGGCAACATAATCCAAATTAATCCACACAATTCAATGCTCATAGCAGTTAATGTTACATAACATGGAAGCATTTTTCAATTGTCATTGTTAAAATTTGTCAGATGCTTTTATAACTGAAAATATGACTTTAGCCCATAAAACTTAATTTTCTCCACATAAAACCCAACATAAGTGTTTTACTTGAATAAAACACATTGACTAGGTTCCACATCAGCAAATTCATTAAGTATGTTTGACTTCACACATGTAAAAAATTTCGGATGCCTAAAATACCCCTATTTGACTGTTTGATGTACATAATTAATGTCATGCGGATTGTAAGGGAGAATTAGTGATTTTACAAAAAAAAAAAAAATTATGTTGTTAATTCATTGCCTAATATATAATAACATAAAACATGTCTAATATATGTTATTATACATGCTTAATTAAGTCAATAAAATCATATTTTAGGTAAATTAACACACACACACACACACACATATATATATATATATATTGAACTTATAGTGGTACTATATACTTTTGAACGTGTGTATATGTGTGTGTGTGTAGATGTTAGGGGTAGTATGTGCAATAATTATTTGTGGTGAATAATAACATTTATTGATTTGATTTTGAATATTGTGGCACAAGTTGTAAAAATAGGTCATTACTTTTCTACTTGGCAGTCATTCAAATTTGAGTTTTATTTGTATATTTAGAATTAGATGAGTTTTTATCTAAGAAATAAGAGTTGTAAGGATTTATATCTAAAGAACTCTTTTTTTAATCTGTTATTTTTTGGCAGTTTAGCCAATAAACTTGCCTCATAAACTTAAGGAGAGAGAGTGATTTGTGCATCCTTCCCTGCTCAGAAGAAGAAAAGCATTCTCCATTTTTTTATAAAAAAGAAAAAAGAAAAAACCAGAGCCGGTTTTTAATACAAATAGCTGCAACTTGGCCTGCATCATTTGTTTTCAGCTTCTTTCTTTATATATTTAAACATACATATACACACACAGAGCCACGGATATAATATATACACACACCCAGGGGCATAACAACATATAGAGAGAGAGAGAGAGAGAGAGAGAGAGAGAGAGAGATGAAGAAGTGCGAGCTGTGTGACTCTGCAGCAAAAATGTACTGCGAATCCGATCAAGCTAGCCTCTGCTGGGACTGCGACGTCAAAGTTCACGGCGCAAACTTTCTGGTAGCTAAGCATTCAAGAACTCTGCTCTGCCATGTCTGCCAATCTCCGACCCCCTGGATTGGCTCCGGTCTCAAGCTCTTTCCAACTGTTTCCGTTTGCGAGAATTGTGTCAATAATAATGAAGGAAATCATCATCAAGACGAAGAAGAAGAAGAAGAAGACTACGAGGAAGAAGACGAGGACGAGGACGAGGACGAGGACGAGGAGCAGGATGATGGGGATAAAGATGATGATGATGACAACCAAGTTGTTCCATGGTCTTGTAAGCCTCCTCCGCCTGTGTCTTCAAGTTCTTCAAGCAGTAGGGACGAAGAATGTTCCAGTGGAAGCATGAGCATTTCCAGATCAACAACCAGAAGGGAACCCAGGTGACCAGATCAAATAACCAACTTAATTTCAAGTGAATCTTTTCTACGAATGATTGTTAAAATTTCCATGGGGCCATCGATCCTGTTATGTAAGCAAATTTACTGTGTTAACAAATTATTATGTTTGTAATAAGTCCAAGCCACTAACTTTTTCCTCAATAGCATTGTAATTTAGCTTTGTCATTACACATTTTAATCCATTTTGTGCACAAAGTTCTGCAAGTAGCCAACTTCATTGCCATCGGTGCACATTGGGAATGATTTCCGTACATCCATTTTAACTTCCTAAACTCTTATATTTAATTTTATCCATTGATTTTTATCTGAATTATTCAATTTAAGGGGCGATTGGTGTTAAAAAATCACTCTTGTAAGCGGAGATCATACTGAGACAAGGATGCCATTTTTTAATATCTCAAATTAATCACGAACTGTCATGTGAAGATGTTAATGCTCATAACGGTATGTGATTAACTTGAGACATCATCAGAATAACATCACTAGTGTAGGAGAATTGGCAAAATATTACATTGTCATCAAAATATACACGCATACAACACGATGAGTAAGACACTCAAATAGCGCATACAAAATAATAGAATATGATTTGACCTTACAAGTGGACCAATGCTTCACTTTAGCATCCTTAATTCCAATCAAATTAAATTATATTGATACATTTTTAAACTGGGGAGGGTTGATTTAAGCAGATTGTTACTAGATTTGAGGAAGGCATACAAAATTGCTTCGTGTAAGAATATTATATTACAAAAGGAAAGATTCTCTTGTACAACTAATTTTGAGTTTTTGTGACATTATTCGAATTATTAAAGTTTGTTATGTATCCATAAAGCGAAACATCTTCAAGTATAAGTTTGATACGTGGTAAATTTTAAGAAAAGAATATCTCTAAACTTAATCAGGGGTGGTTGGTGGGGTCAAAGCATGGAACATGACCACGTGGGGTACCATAAATCATGATTTAGCAAATAGTATTTTAGTTGCAAGTTGATTAGTGATTGTTAAGAAAGTTAATAAACAAAGATTAAGATTTCATGAAAAAGAAACAAGGAATCAAGGAAGGGGCAGAGAGCATCCTTGTGGATCTGTTTTGTGGTGGAAAATCGAAATTCTTTGCTTCTACTTGTAGAGGGAGGATGTGGTTGTGGTTGTGGTGGTGGATCCAATTCAAAAGTTAAACACCTCGAGATGTGTGATATTTTGGATTTATGTAGGATCGTCTCATTTACGATTATGTGTAATTTTTTGGTTTTTTGGTACGACTGTAATTCTGTTCGAAATGATCACTTGCTCATGTTATAATACTTTTTTATTTTTTCATTCTAAACTACGGCACATCAACTAGGTTGTATACTTAAATTATGACATGTCAATTAATAATACTACTCATATCGTCATTTACTTACCATCACCTAAGTAACTTCTTTTAGTTTAGATTGCCAAAACAATGAAATCATGATCATTGTAACAAGAAAGACCCAACGGAAATTCTATTATGCTCTGCTGTATCCTATCCACCGAAATTTTTTGCAGTTAATTCCTGGTCTAGAAAATCCCCCAGACCGATTCTTCGGGTTAGAGTTGGCCGATCTTCATGAGGAAAATAGACTGAAACACTCCGCTTCAATATGGCAGCAAGCACAAAGGGTTGTGAACAAAAAACAAGTGTGTTATGTGCAGTTAGACAGCCACGTGATCTGGATATTGAGACCTAAGAAGGTAGTATATCTCGAAATGAGAGAGATACTAATACGAGGATTATCGCCCTGTTAGAACCTACCCCAAACCCTAAGCCCTAAACCCTAAGGAAAGATTGGGCCCTTGGGTCAGTGGAGGTCCTCAGGTATGGGCCTAAAACCGCATTTACCTTATAAAACCCCCCCCAAAGGTCCAAATATTTTGAATCACGAATACTAGAAGATGAAAGTGCAGGCTTTGTATGTGCAGAAAACTGGAAGGAACAACAAAGACAATCATCCATTATTCATCATCCCGGAGCTTCATAAACATGGAAGGCAGTGAAAAGGTGGTTAAAACAACGATCAGTCAATTCAGGTAGCCGCCACAGACCGGAATAAAAGAAATTAAAAACAGAGACTCAGTAGTACTGCCACACTTTTTCATACAACATGATTACACACGAAGCAGGAGTATTTGATCAACATCATCTGAAAGCTCGTCCAGCATCTCCATCTGTTGTTCAGTGCGCCTTATCTGCGTCTGCAAGGCATAAATTCGGTATCAAGTTTCAACCAAAGTATTGAGAGAGAGCAAGAGAAACTCAAATCATTACGAGGTAAATCATATAAAATGTACGGAAAAAGCTCTAACAAAATGAACTTATAAACAACACATGGGCTTGCTACTCACGCATAGTTAGTCCAAAACAATTGGTTCGAGGATAAATGCCAACAAATAAAGGATGGATTTCCAGATTACTATTGAACACTAGAGTTGACTTAATCCTTCTGCACATGAATCATGTTTGGTAATGAGCACGAAGAAACATTTCACCAGATAATTCAATACCACATGGCCATCAGTATTCTGAAGAAACAACCTACTATATGAAACTCATCCAGCCGACTGACAATGTGGATTGCACATTCAATCAAGAGGCCTAAAGACCCTGTACAGTGAAAACGACCGGGCCATCTTGAGGAGGAACCTTACAAGTGTCAGCACTTACAACACACTAATCCATTATAATCATTGACCATTCATAGCTACTTCCAGGGTTAACAGGACTCAAATCACACTCACAGGCAAACAGGATTGTGACAATGCAAAGCATATGGCATGCCGGGTAAGTTTCAATCACTCATCAAACACCAACCTAAAATCATCATGAAACCCATTTTGTTCAGTGTTCTTAAATCCTCAGTTTCCACTAGAAGAAACTTCTCATAAAGTAGGTTTCAGATAGTACAATGTATACCACACACTTAGCAGCACAAACGATTGAAAGAATGGTAGTAAGGATCCACATTGAAAACACCGAACACTAGCAAGGATACAATGCATACAAGCCCACGTAACATGACATCACAACTAGTAGTTACAATCTGCCATTTTTATTTGCCTGAATATTTATCAAGAATGGTAGTAGGGATCCACATTGAAAACATGAAGCACTGCCAAGGATGCTCCTATAAAAAACACTGGTTTCTCCTATTAATGCATGCGTTTTTTCCCCTTCTTTTTGGGTATATATTATTAGGAATGTTGGTCGCAAAACATTAGTTTGTTTCAAAAGTATAAACACCATCAAAACTAATGTTTGTGTAACCAACCTATACTGATATTTCAATATACCAACAAAAAAGGAAACTAATGTTTGATGCCATGAAACATAATTTATAACGTGATCCCAATAAGGTCCCATGCAACCAACATAGTTCAACTTGGACTCAAAATTCCACCACCAAGAAAATGCTCTAGGAATACGATGCACTACTAGAGAAGCCCGTTTCCATAAATTATACATAACCAAACACAATCAAATGAAAACTTGAGACTCCGAATACCTAGTTGTTATATTTTACTAGAAGTCAAATGCGTGTACTTCAAGCCCTTAAAGGTTCAACTGGTGCTAAAACTAGACAATGAATGCTGAAACGGCCTTAAACTTGATGTCCCAAAATCTAAAGGAGAATGTTAATGATGAAGCCATTATTTGCGGATTACATTTAAATCAGAAAAATGAAAACCGACAAGCAAGTGGATCATGCCGTCGCCTCACATCCACCCAGGTGTTTAACTACTACAACTTATCACTCTCGGAAAATAAACTGCCACCTACTTACGTGTATTACGTACTAAATAAATATGTTACTTCGGAAAGAATGACAACAAAAAGAAAAAGAAAAAGAAAATTAAACCATCTAATTAACCCCGACATGAAAAAGAAGGCTTTTATGACGTCACTTTTTCCTGAATGCAATGTTTTCGGTACAAGAGATAAAACAAAGGAAACAGACAACTTTGTCAACTTGTGGATTTGCACTGGCTTAGATGGAGCCTTAAAGAATTGGACCGCTTGAGTAAACAAAATTCGGAAAGCAAATACTTTAACATACTAGAGCATATCATCATCAAACATACTCAGGTTGAAAAGAAAGTGAAGGAATAAAGTAGTAAATTTGATGGATTTAAAGCAGGATTAACAACTAATCAGAAATCAATCCAAAGCTACTCTCGAAGCACGAACCTTTAATCAGACATTAATCCAAAGCTAATCCCAATCAAGTGCACAACTACAGTACTAATACTAACTATGAAATCCAATGGATTTAAAGCAGGATTAACAACTGCCTGTTAATAATCGAGAATTAAAGAGAATAGCAGAGCGAGAGAGCTTAAAGTTCAAACCTTTATCCAAGGCGTCATGAAACTCCGGCTCCTCCTCAGGCGCGACAGGGCAGTCCAATTTACCTTGCTTTGCAGCGTCGTTTTCATCATCCTTGTCATCGGAGAACCTCACGACGATGACAGGACAGACGCAGTGGTGCACACAGTAGTCACTGACACTGCCGAGCCTGGCCTTGGAGGTCCGCTTCGAAGCCCCGAATCCCCGGCTGCCCATCACGACGGCGCTGAGGCCGAGCCTCTCGACCTCCAAGCACAACCGCTCCTTCATGTCGTGGTCCTTGACTATGTGGATCTTGTACGGCGTCTTGGCTTCCTCAAGCGGCCTGGCGAGGTCGTTGGCTTTGGTGACGGTGAAATTGTCGAAATCGTCCTCGAGCTTCTGCTGGGACTCCTGGTCTTCGGGTATGGAGACGTCGGTGGCGCCCCAGTCGGCGCCGTAGAGGACGCTAGTGGGCCGGACGTGGAGGAGGATGACGGCATCGCCAGGGCGGAGGTAGTTCTGGACGGCCCATTTGACGGCGAAGGCGCTCTCGTCGCTGAGATCGACGGCGATCCCGATTCGGCGCTGGGCTCCGGAGGTGGTGGCCCCGCTCGGAGGGTAGCGAGGGGACGACGGTTGGACTACGATTGCAGCGGCGGACTGGCGATCTCCAGGTTCTGATAACGGGCTCTTTCTGGGAGAAGCCATGGGGAGTTGATCGGAATATTTGGGAAGAAAGACGGCAAAAGGATTCAAGTGGTTTCTTTTGAGTAGAGAGAGAGTGTGGAGGTCGCAAATGTTTAGAGGAAAGAACAAAAAGAGATTATATATTTTTAAAGTAAACTGGCGATTTAAACTATAATCCAACTTTTGATTTTCCTTGAACTTTTTAATTTGAAAATTAATGACTTAAACTAATTTTTTTTGACCGATTTACTGTTGATGTTAATTTTTCATTCATTCCATCAAAATTTCTGTTAAATGGAAGCATGTACATAATATGTGTAGATAGTTCGGTCACTTCATTCTTTAAAATAATTGAAAACCTTACATTTCTAAAATATAAATCCATGCAAATATGTGTGATTCTACAGCTTTTGTGTCTGAATGTCTAGTGAAATCAAGCTTTTGTCCACAAATGAGAGTTACGTGGTTTGAACATGATAAGAGTTAACGTTAATTTGGATGAAATCTATGAAAAACTAACTATAAGGGGAAATCGGCCAAAAAAATTAGTTTAAATCCTTAATTTTTCAATTAAAAAGTTCAAAGGGGAATCGAAAGTTGAGTGATAAGGGCCAATCGGCAGTTTACTATATCTTTTTATCCTTCCATTTTGGGTAATTTCTTAGCTGTGCTTTTTGTCAATTAGATCTTAAGGCAAATTAAATTATGGTCCAAATATAAAATAAAATAATATAGGCTGCTTTTATCCTTTTTTTTTGGGGATTTATTTATTGAATTTTACATTTTTTTCTTAACTCGTCATTTTGATGTTTGAGATTCGAAATCAAAAAATAATTGTTAAGTTTGTCCATCATCAATCGATCATAATGATCAAAATTGAATGTATTTTTATTATTTTATTCTTATTTAATGAAACATATTTACAAAAAAATCTAATTTTTTTCTTTTACGAAAAGACAAAAATAATTTATATTAAACTCAATAACTATTTTAAATCACAAAAATTAAAGTGAAAAGTTATGTTGAATTCAGAAACTATTTTACCTAAAAAGACAAATATTTAAATAACAATTTGAGCTACGCTAACGTGCGCGACATGTCGTTTCAAATGGCGCTGCTAATAAAACTCCAAATTTATTAGGGTTGCTTTTGCATCTCCCTCCCCAAATTCCCAAATCGAAAATCCCAAAATCCACGATCAGAAGAGTTGGATTTTAATCCAAATTCCCAATCATCCGCTGAGAAAAGATGCCGCAGAGGCACTCGAAGAACAACAACGACCTCGCTTTCTTCACCTACGACGAGAAGAAGAAACTCGGCTATGGAACCCAGAGGGAGCGGTTGGGCAGGGACTCCATCAAGCCCTTCGACGCCTGCTGCCTCTGCCTGAAACCCTTCATCGACCCCATGTGCTGCCAGAAAGGCCACGTCTTTTGCAAGGAATGCATTCTCGAGTGCTTGCTTTCTCAGAAGAAGGATATTCATAGGTATGTATGCCGCTTCTCCCTCTTTTTCGAACTCTCCGTTTTCGCGCAATTTGGATTGTTATTTGTCCAGTCCAATTTGGTGTCTTTTTTTTTTTCTGTGAATTTGACTTTTAATGTGATGAATTGCTTGGTTTTTCTGTTGGATTGAGATTTTGAAGTGACTAAGAGCTTTGGAGTTGGAGATTTAGGTTTCTAGATGATATGAATGTTAGGGGGTACCCGAAACCGAAAGATTTCAGCTTTAACAAAGTGGAAGGTACTTGTTTGTGAAATAAATCAACTTGAAATGCATAGAGAACACTAATATCTTTTGAAAAACCCCCGTACTGCATTGAATTGTAAATTTCGAAAGTGGGATTTTGCTTGGGGATCATAAGTTCAGTGCCATCTGTATTTGTTTTTACATTGGCATTGAATCCCTTCAGAAGCAAGCTTGCTTTGTTAAGGCATAAGTTATAGGACCTGTCTTGAAGGTTGCCATAGGGTATCTCATTTGAATTACATTCTGCCCTGCCGTGTGGTATGCCTCTCTAGTCCATATTTTTAGGTGAAGAAAGTTTTTCCTAATATGCTGGAGTCTGTTTTGTTGTTACATCAGAATGTGATGTTTTTGTTACTATTGTTTACTATTTCAACGGGTTTTCTTCAAAGGGATTAAAGAGGTTCGGAGAAATACGATCTATGTTAATTTAATTGAAATGGTGAAAATGCAGGATCTATAGTTTTGGTTCCTTGAGATTCCCTCTTGACTGTTTTTATTTTTTATTTTGTTTTTAAGTTTACTATTTGTGGAAGGGGGAGAGTTCAAAACTATTACAACAATTTAGGGGAGGGGGAGTTTCGAACCCGGGATGCATGGGTAGAACTAGAAACCCAATCCCCTCTTGACTAACATAATCCTTAAATAGCTCTTATTTATATGCTCGGTTAGTAGTATAGTTTTATATTCTCATTACTGAATGGGATTGCTTTATACTTGGGAATCTGGTTCATAGATTGTAATTCCCTGGAGTCTATTGGTTTTGTGATTCCTTGGGAGACTTCAAGAGAAAGTGGATTATCAATCCAGTTATTTGTTTAACGGAGCCAATTTTGGGACTGTAAAACTAATTTTAAGCATTTAAGCATGGTTATAGCAAATGCAACCTTCTGCTGGTTGTTAGCTTTGTAGTTGCCTGTTCTTTACCTTTTTTGGTTTCCACGAGGCTTCCTATGGTAGATGTGAGTTTGGCCCAGCTTGATGCCTTTTGGTTTTATTTCCTTTCAGTTGCTCTTGGGTAAAATTTCGCCAAGATGTAGTATATATCTAGAAATTCTTTCATTTATGTGGTTTGTGCTTAAGGTGTTTCTTCCACTTGGCAGAAAGCTGGCTGCACATACTGCTCAGCAGAAGCAAGAAAAGAACGAGGAAGAAGATAGGCTTGTGCAGCAGAAAGCTAGAGAGCTTGAGGCTTTTGATCAGCAAAACCACGGTGCAATTCCACAATACAATGATAGAAACCAGAGCCAAGATAAGACTGGTTTCCATGGGGCGAATAGTGTGAAGGTCACTTCTTATGAAGAGGAGGCTCTTCGGACAATGAAAGCCTTTTGGCTGCCTTCTGCTACACCGGCAGCTCCTGTTAAAGTAGATGCTCCCTCTACGAGCATGGTCTGTCCGGAAGGAAATGAGAAACTAACGCTGAAGTCCCTATTCTCTGTGTATTACACAGAAGACAATAACGAGAAGAAGAAATCATCTCTGGATAAGACATTTATATGTCCGAGCTGCAAGGTTACTTTGACCAACACGCTGTCGCTCGTGGCCCTTAGTTCATGCGGGCATGTCTTTTGTAAGAAATGTGCTGATAGGTTCGTGGCTGTAGATAAGATTTGCCTCGTTTGCAGCAAGGGATGCAAAGAAAGGAACTTGGTGAACTTGGCAAAAGGAGGAACAGGCTTTGCAGGGCACGATGATAATCTTGAAGCAAGAGACTTTAAGCATTTGGGGAGCGGTTCCGGATTAGGGTTGGTGAGGCCTGCCGCGAAGACTTAACCTCGATCTCTTACCGTTCGGTGATGGTAATACACACTAAGTTCATCCTCAAGATAAGAAAAGACAAGTTGCACCAAAGATTCTTCTCCTTTGTTGTGGCTTTTATAATTTTGTAGACATTATGTCTAAGTTGATTGTGCCTATGCATTGCTTGATCATGTTTTATTCTGCAACATGTATACTTTCACTGTGACGGTATTCAAAAACTTATCACACGCTTTTAAACTTGCAATTGTTACATAAACGTTCTTGTGCGCGGAAAGTTTTTTCCGGTTTAACATAGTAAATAACCAAAGAAACGGGAGATTTTCCATTATGCTGGAACACGGACATATACGTTAAATGTTATACAAGTGGAGGACATTTGAAAAAAAAATAAAGAACTTTCATCTCTTTATATAATAACATATGACGTATAATCCTGTGCATATTATAATAGGATGCCCACATGGCTCACAAGCTCGTGCTTATCTAAAACGAAATCCATACAGCAATGAGCCAGCACTATCGGTTCCCACCCACGAGATATATATCACATCATATAAATATAGTCCAATTCATAGGACCGTTAATTAATTAATCATTAAATTAATAAACCCCAATTATTTAAAAAAAAAAAAAAAAAACATGGTTAAGTCATAAGGGATTATGCATGAACTGCCGCAAATACAGCTCACGGTTCCGCGGGTTCTGTCGATGAGCACTCGCGGGCACTTGAGGCTAACCCGTGTTGATTCTTTTGTCACCCGCCATTATCGCTCATTCGACTTATTCCTTATCCATCGTTTCAATCCATATTAATTATATAATTTGTCTTTCTGATAAAGTAAGATTGATTGTTAATTAGAATATTATTATCCCCACTAATGACTTAACCCAATATGTTGAACCATAATTAAGCCTCGTCTCCTTGTTTTTATAATAATGCCGACTTAATTAAACGGCAACCCAATTTTCTTCGGCCGCTGTCGTTTTCTTTGCATGATTAAGTTTCTTTTTCTGTCAATAAATTAAGAGATGTGCGTCTCACACACCCTTGTTAATTTCTGCCTGTTGATTTTTTTTCAATTCATCCGATCCGACGGTCTAAAATAAAAAATGTGCGGGAGAAGTAACACACCCCTAAATTAATATTATTTTAGAGCATCATAACATTGTATTATCGTGTAACAAACTCAAAATAATTGGAATCTCGGATATTATTAAAGTATATTTAATTGCCTGAATACGATATCAACATTGTCACCGTATACACGGTTGGTAGTCCGAAGTAATGTAGATTTTTCCGTATATTATGGGATGCGCCGAAAAAGCCGGGAGTAAGAAGAAAAGAAATGAGCTTTGTAGCCCGTCAGACAAAAATGATTTTAAAATTACATATGATAGAAAATTTTAGGGTAAATTACACGCCCTTCAAGTTTGAGTGCAACCTCATATAATATCTTCAAAACATTTAACTTTCATACCTCACGTACTATTTTATTTCAATATAACACATCTGTTATATTTTCCATCTATTGATCTTTAAGAGCTGACAGGACACGCCATATTTGTGCCACCTGAACAAATAATAATTTTTTATACATTAAAAAATATTATAATTTAACCCTATTTATAAAAAATAAAAAATAAATAAAAAAACTTTGAACAAACCCAGAAACCATCACCCACTTCACCTATCCACTCCACCCCCGCCGCTCCCATGCGCTTTCTCTCTCCTCTATTTCTCATGCTCTTTCCCCTCTCTCATGCTCTTGCTCCTGCAACCCCTAATCACCATATCCAATCAACCTAGGCCCATGCTCTCTCTCCTGCAACCCCTAATCTTTTTTTCTTCGGATTGAGAGCGAAAATAGAAAGATTTTTTGCGTTTCGGGTTGAATTGGTTTGTGGAGGATCTGAGCTCTTCGTGTGTGAAAACTGGAGGGAGGAGGTTGGCAGAGTAGTTTGGGGGCTGCGATGGTTATGGGAAAGGGATGCGGTGGTGATGGGGAAGGGGGTGGCTGCGGCTGCTGCTGCTTGTGTGGGCTGGCAACCATTAGATCTGTGGATCCATGAAATAAAAAACAAGGAGCAGATTTTTGGTTTATGTATTTCAAAAAAAAAGCTTGTGGAAGATGATGAGATTGTTCAACGGAGAAAGTCAATGGTTGTATTAAAAAATGGGGTTTGCTCGGGTGGAGGGGATGGAGGGGTGGAGCCGTGGAGGGGGTGGAGGGGATGGAGCGGTGTCGGGTGGGGAAGACGAAGTGGGGTTCTGGGTTTTTTATTTTTTTATTTTTTATAATACTTTTCTTTAATTAATTATTTTAAATTTTTTTATTAAGTGTTTAGCTATGTGGCACAAATATGACAGTTATATCAGCACAAATGTGGACTTCATATCTGTCACGTCATTATTTAACGGTTAACTTAATAGATTTTTTAACGATGGTATGACATTGAAATAAAATAATACGTGAGGTATGAAAGTAAAATATTTTAAAGATGTTGTAAGAAATTGAAATTGATCCTAAATCTAAAGAGATAAAATATAATTTACCTAAAATTTTAGCTTTACTCTGTGAAAAAAATATGCTTAGCAAAACCTTTTCTTAAGGAGCAATCACCAATGATCTTTCTTTTTTTTTATATATGTGAAAAAGAATAATCTTTTAGTACCTTATTTTAACTTTTTTAAGAGTTTCAATCTGATTTTGTGTTCCGAATCTTCAAAGTATGCCACTTTGACCCCAATCTTAACCCTGTCCAAATTCTCTATTAAATTAAAAGTTATTTTTATCCTTATTCAATTGAGAAATAACAAAATACGTGTCAAATTGACATGTTTTAAATGATTGAGGTTCACAATCAAATTAAAAGTTTTAGGCTCAATTGAAAGATTGCGATAAGTAAAGGGAGACCGTTGCTAAATTGTGGCCTAATTATTACCTTACGCGCCAACAGAACCCCCACCCGTCTCACCAACAGACAATCGTCACTATCATCTCCACCTCCCCATTACTCAGAAAATAATTTTTTGTCTCTGGAATATCATTCAGTATATCAAATGTTATAATTTAAATAGTTGAATATGTGAAGGGAAAAAAAAAAATTAACCGCTTGTATCTTAGTACTTAGTGTATCGAGGCATATTACCAACACATTGAATAATTTCTCTCATTATTCATAGGGAAATTTTTTGAAATATCATATGAACTTGTCAATTTTTTAATTTGTCATATAAACTAAAATTTTAAGCAATTTGTCATACACACTTTTCGAAATCATCAATTTGTCTTCTCACGCTGACTCCATTAAGTTTTTCATCCAAAATAAGTCATGTGCGAGACTTGTGTTCAGGGTTATTTATGTCATTTTAACTTCTCATTTCCTTCTATTAAGTTGCATTCGTCAAAATAATTCTAGAGTGTTCAGTTTAGCAGGTCATGAAATCAAATTTTATACAAGCTCTATAATATGAGAAACCAGTTAAGGTTTGGTGTTAGAAATGGAGATGTAGATGCATATATGTTGCTCGAACACAACAATCCGCATAAATACCTTCGAACAAAAAAGAGTTTTACTAAAGAAAGGTAAAGAACTTGTAAAAAGATCTTAAATGACAACAAAAACTTTGAACACAGGTCATATGATTTATTTTGAATGAAAAACTTAATGGAATTAAAGTAAAATGATAAATTAATGATTTCGAAAAGTTAATATGATAAATTACTTAATATTTTAGTTTATATAACAAATTGAAAAATGTGTCGCAAAAATTTTTCTTTGTTCATATTCATAAATAAATAATAAAATAATACCCCAAAAAAAGATAATTTAAATGTTATTTATTTTGCTATTTAAATAAATAAATAAATTTCGTGTCATTGCTTCTGAGAATCACGTTCTTTGAATACCAAAAAGCGAAAACGCATAAAAGGAGGAGGAGCAGAGGAGAGAGAAAGCGGAGGAGCAGCGAGGAGGAAGGAAACCCTAGAGCTTCAGCTTCTGGTTTTGGGGTTTGGAAAATGGGGGATTTGGAGAAGCAAGAGACGGTGCTACTGAAGAAGGCGGCGGAGGAGGCGGATGGGGAAGAAAAGGAGAGGCTTTTGGAGGGAAATGGAATGGCGGTCGTCGATTTCGACCTGCTCTGCTCGACGGTGGCGCTGCAGACCCAGGGAAAGCTGGCGGCCAAGCTCCAGAGCTTCCCCGACGTAGAGGAAGGCGGAGACGCAGGGGACTTGGGTGGCGTCTTCAGGATGTGGGAAGGTGAAGTCCTAGATTGCTTCGATGACCGTCGTGTTGCGCTCGAATCCCTCTGGTCCGTACCCCTCTCTCCCTCTTTTCCTGTTTGGATTCCCGGAAAATTTCCCCATAATTTGTTTTCCGGAGAAAAAGTTTTAATTTTTGCTATAAAGACGATTCCTTTTGTTTTTGGTTTCTATATTGTTCAAAATTCGAATAACTGGGGAGCCAAAATCTCTCCCTTTTTTTTGACTTTTTTGTTTCTGAAGATGCATATTTGCTGCCTGTCGTTGAATTATTCAAAAATAGTCAAGAAATTAATTGGGTCATTGCGTTTTTCCTTTTTTTTTTTTTAGTTGAGAATTTGAATTGCCTGTTTAGTTTGACTACTTGTTGACTAATCTTTGCAATGTATTTTGATGTTTGCAGTTGCCCATGCTAGATTTGGGAAGAACATGAGACGAGCTGGTTTCGGTCCTTGTTCGTTACAGGTTTGTAATTCTATCGCTTTTGTGATTGCTTTTTTTATGTTATCTGTGGAAAGGAGAATTTGAGGATGTTTTAGATTGAAAACTATTGAACAACCCATGTACTTTCAGCTCGTTTCGATTCGAAGATTTGGATTTTTTGGGTAAATAAGGTTGTTTAGGTAGATTCTGAGTTTCGGTATATTGTTTCGCAGGGAGCTCTTCATTTGATTCTTGTTGTTCTTGTCCTTCTCAACTGCATTGCCTTCATTGTCACCAAGAAGCACTGCTTTCTATATTTGGCGGTTGCTTTCACCATTTCACTAGGAACGTATTTGGGGTACTTCCGAACACAGATAAAGAAGAAATTTAACATCAGGGTAAGCCTTCTCTCTTTGTCTATCGTTGTGTCTGGTTTCTTACCAACCGGTAATATATGTTGTTACCTGAACTGGTGTTTCTCTTATCTTTCTAATATTAGTATTTGCCCGATTGCTATCTCTTGCTAATTCCAATTAACAATGTTAAGGTCTTATAACGCAAATGGTTATTCAAGGAAGAAAACTACATTAGGTGTAGAAAAATACAGAAAATGTAGGTTTGGTACGGTAGACGGTTTGCTATTCCCTTCTCGTGGAGATGGTGCTGTTACTGCTATGTGATCCATCATTTCAATTTTAATGAGTTGTTTCATGAATCTATGGTTTTTCTAATTCATGCCTTATATTCGTTTTCTTTCATGGTTCTACATGAATTACGCTAACATTGTTGCGGGCAATGCTGTTATTTTCAGGGTAGTGATAATTCCTTGGATGATTGCATCTACCATCTCATCTGCCCATGCTGTGCATTATGTCAGGTCATCTTTCCAGATCCTATGCCTACAAAACAGTTGTTAAAAGTTAAAACTAAACATATGGTTTAATCCTTGATGAAGCTTCTTATTTCCGGAAACTTATTGATAGTATTCTTACAATGTGAGCAGGAATCCAGAACATTGGAGATGAACAATGTCCAAGATGGCACCTGGCATGGTCGGGGTGATACGATATACATAGGTAGCCTTGGAGAAGGTGCAAAATCGTTCTTTGAGCTACAACCGCCACCGATTGTCTCAATCAAATCCCCTGACCCCTGCAGCTTGTAGACAAGTACAGATTCTTGTGAATATCCACGAGTTTAATAAGCTGGGCATTTGCCGTTCCAGAAAGTGGCCACAGCTATGATTGGAAATCGGACTTTCCATTTGATTTCTTCCGCGAGAAGGATTGTTATGTCTTGCCATCGGGAAGGCAAACGTTTAACATTCATGAGTGCTGCGGTCGCCATCGTGAAGTAGAGCTGCTAGAAATTCCTGCTCCACCTTGTAATTGCTGTGTTTTCAGCTGCGGAAGGTGTAAAATTACGTTATGAAGAAGATTTCATTGATCCAGGTCGATAATGGTAAACATGTAATTGTACATACATGTGCTGGGGTTTCTTAGATTGATCCCCATTCTCTAGATTTGCTTCTTGTAATGTTGTTTGTTACATTTATGCTTGTTCCAAATTGAACCACTTTTATTTACTAAAGATGTGATTGTGATATCAAAATGGAGGACTTGAAAATTGACGGTTCTAATCATTGAAATATAACTTGGAACAGACTCAAAAAGATGTTTCAAATAACGAAAAATTTGACGGTTCTAATTGTTGAAATATAAGGAAACCCAAAAAATTGACGGTTTTATTGAAGGCGTATGTAACTATAAAAAAGTAGAAATGGCATGCAAGGAAGTTGATGGTGGATGCTAATTTTTCCCAATAAAGCGATATTGAAGGAAAGAAAAAAATGAACTCGAGATATTGAGTGGAGGAGAGGAAAATTGAACTCGGGATATCGAGTGCATGAATGCTCTTAGTCCTCCATACTGCATAATCACATGACTAATTAATCAAGGACATTGAGAAAAAATCATAACAATAGCAGCATGTGATACACAATCCAAATAAGTTGAAATTAGTCATCAATCAATGGCCACTAAAGTCTTACTCAAATGATTAATTAATCCTAATTTGATTTAAGCCAGCAGCATCATGAATCATGACAGATCATCCTCTTGATCTCCAGCTTATACACAATTTGGATACAGAGAATGTATTATATAATATTAGTAAGACTAAAATAGTATTAACGTTGATTATTTGCAAGTAGTAATCAAAATCCTAGTGCTTTAATTAGGATTGAGATTCTCTCTATAACCTACGAACTACGTAATCTGGAACATTCAAGAGACAGAGAGATACCCAAACGTTGGAGAGAGATTGTTTCTCAGGTTGGCCAATGAACTTGGCTAATAAAGACCGCACAATTTAAATTGAACGCTTTGAATTGTTCGATCTGCGAGTTCTGAAATGTGAGATCCGAAAAGGATCTCAATCCCTTTCATTGGACTCACATATGAAGTTCAAACTTGACGGACTCTGTTATCATCTTGTACAAAATGTGAATGTAAAGATGCTTGAAGAAATTTAAAGCTCAACAATTTTGACCACTATTCCATCTTAAAAACTACACTCAAATATTACATGGTCTTCAAAAAACAGCAAGGGTCATGGTATTCTTTGGAACATGGTTACGTCAATTAACCAGGACAATGCGTCTACTCTATTACTTCCAAGTTTGAATCCACTTTATTGTACATTAGAGTATTTGAAAATATCGTCTTATAAAAAAATTAGGATGTTCTTAATGAGTTATTTTTGCAGACGTGTCCAACTGTAATATAGAGTAAACATGATCCTTACGAAAAGTAAGCTAAGGAGTGTTGAATTATATATACTCGTCCTTTTACATGTATGACTTATTGTGTGTGATCAACATCATCATGACATGATTGACTTTGTTATTTGTATTGTTTACATCAAATTAACCGATATGATACATTGATTACATAAATACTTTTATGCATACCTCTTCCCCTCGATCTTTGCCATACTCTGTTGTCCTAAGATGATCCACACTCGCTAACAGTCTGCCCGGTGCTACACCGTAAGCACATTGGGTACGTAGACATATACGGGTACGGAGGCGGCAGAGAACTCACTGAATCGGAGATAGAAGATGGCGAAAAGGACTCAGCGGTGTGAGAAGACGGTAGATGTGAAGAAAGGTCCATGGAGTCCTGAGGAGGATCACAAGTTGGTAGCTTACATTCAAAGATATGGAATTTGGAATTGGAGTCAGATGCCTAAACCAGCTGGTAGGAAGCAAATTTGAAGTTTCTTGATATTTCTATCTATATTTATGCGTAATTGAGCAAAATTTTCAT
The DNA here is from genome assembly GCF_041283825.1 of Pyrus communis. Taxonomy (NCBI): domain Eukaryota; kingdom Viridiplantae; phylum Streptophyta; class Magnoliopsida; order Rosales; family Rosaceae; genus Pyrus; species Pyrus communis. Next base: position 31,219,526 of record NC_142574.1, on the reverse strand, counting down.
TGATCATTTGGGTACTCGCTCGTTTGGAATTGCTTTTAGAAGGGTACAAAGCGCTTTCAGACAACCACAAGCGTTTTTAACGAACTGACTTTTCTTCTTCTACATTTGTTTTAGGTCTGGCCAGGTCTGGGAAGAGTTGTAGACTTCGTTGGGTGAATTACTTAAGGCCAGATATTAAGCGTGGGAACTTCAGCAAAGACGAAGAGGAAACCATACTTGAGTTGCATCAAGCAATAGGAAACCGGTAAGGACTTAAATCTAACCAACTCGAAAGTAAACATAATGGTTATCAAACGGGCCTTAAGCATAATTCATCGTTTATAAGCAACTTCTGCAGCTTCATAAGAAACTGACAAGTTTCCTAAAAGATTTTTTGTTTATTATCTTCCTAGATGGTCTGCTATTGCAGCAAGGCTTCCCGGAAGAACGGACAATGAGATTAAGAATTACTGGCACACCCACATGAAAAAACGCTTCAAGGCGGCGATTGAATCAGTACACGAAGAAGCAAAAGGGTCCGGTGACAAAGAAACCAGCAAGAACAAGTTATCTGAAGCTGGACAACTCTTTCTTGTTGATGAAGCTACGAAGGTAGCATCATCAAAGTTGGAGGCAACTTGTTCAGCTTCATCGAGCGTATTCTTTCCCGTTTGGGAAGTCGACGATCGAAAAGGCCAGATTGCAGAGCAAAGTGTTTGTGCATCTGATGTCACATTTGGTGAGCTTCAAAGTTCGGATTCTCAGGTGTGGCAGCAAGAGCCTATATTTCCATGTGATTCCTACATTAATCATGTCACCAGTGATTACTGGGTCAGTTTAATCGATAAAACAGGATGAGTTAGATTAATTAAAAGTGTTTGAACTTTGAATTAGCGGAAATCGTAATGTCTTGTGTATTTGGATGTTTAAGTACAGCCGTCAACTATTTGTTCTTCTGCTCTGACTATATTAATTGTCATGCATATGTATGAGTAAAAGTTAAATCATCGCCAAGTTCAAATCCACCTTTTCGTAGTTTAAATTAGATTAATTAGAATATTGTTAACATGAGACACATTACAAACTTCAGTTTGCTTTAATGTAGCCCAGCAAGCAGCAAGACATAAAAGAAGGAGCAAAAAACATTGAAATTTTCTTTCGTTGAGAGTTGAACTCAAAACCTCCCACTTACTGAACGGGTGCTGCTCTACGCCTCTAACCAACTGAGCTATGAAAGCATGGACGTCTGCTGGACACGGGAAACAGATACTTGATGTTAAAATCTTGCAGAGGGACCATCAGACATGCCAAACAAGAACAAAAACAAAAAGGTTGGGGCAGGTTACAACATTAAGCCGAAAAACAAAGCCCAATAAAAAAATGAAGCCCAAAATCCAAAGCCCAACAAAAAATGAATAAGAAAAAGTATCTTGCTTTCATTGAGAGTTGAACTCAAGACCTCCCGCTTACTAAACGGGTGCTCTAACCAACTGAGCTATGAAAGCTTTGTTGTGATATTGCTTTTTCTATCTATATTATAGATTATCTTGAGCAAACACAGTCAGTATCCTCCCGGATGCCGTTTGATTGATGACAGTGGAATCTGAAACTGAAATCAAAACACCCACTAACAGTTTTCACAAAAAATGTCTGCAGATTCCGACGGAAACTTGACCCTTCCCTTCTCTGAGATCATCACTGGAACCCCACCATTCCCAAGAAATGACTTGCATTTTCAAAACAAAGCAAGCTATTTTACTGAAAGAAAAAGCATGGCTTTCGGGGATTTTATGCTTCTCTATACCAACAGTCTTCGTTCCTTGTGTGTTCCGACGTTTCCTGCAAATGGGGATTCGAAGTTAAGCCTGCTGCTGTCAAAGGAGATACAAGTAAATCCTTCTTGTTTGATGCGTGTATCTTGGCCAGAGAGTTGATGAAGATGAAAGATAAGAAATGGGATCTGATGAGTGAAGTACGGGTGGAATTGCTCTCGTATACTGCAGGCCATTGCAGAGAAAACGATCTTGGCCGGTTCTCTCCTTCTCCCTTCCCTCCTTTCCCCTCATTTCTTCCTTTTCTGATTGGCACCCTCTCCCCCTTTTCTAAATTTTTTTTTTAAAGCCTCTAATTTCTTTGTTTCAACTCCGATTCATGAATGGTTTTCGCCTAGGCGCTCGTAAGATCAAGCTCTGTCCAATTGTACTTAGTGTGACATTGTAAGGTCTACGAAATTTTAACGATTACTGACCCAAATTCAAAAATCATAATTAGTTTAATTAAAATCTAAATTTAATAAAGCTCACATAAATTCTCAAAATAATTTAAAATCTCGCTAATACATAATGCGTAATTTACAATAGTGAAATCCAGAAGCAGGATTTCACATAATGACTTTGATACAACCCACACTCTGCTTCTTACTCAACGTAACAGTGAAGGATATACTTCTTGTTACAGTACCAATGAGAAAATATGCCCGCGCGTTGCTGCGGGACTTTAATGTATTAGTCGCAATATGCATGAATAGTTTCCATACAAAGCAACTAAAAGACATAGCACCTAAGAATCAATGAACAATTGGGACATCTTACTCATATGTGAGAGTCTCAATCCCTATTTCAAATCCCTATTGAACAAAATTGAATCGACATCATTGATCAGGCAATTAAACATTCCTACTGGCAAATAATTGACCCAAGAGTTGAGCAGATATATAGGGATCGGAAAAATACAAAGTGAGCACCAATGATACCGCACCAGTACAAAGAGCATATCACTCACCAGCTAATCTAGCTTGAAATGATAGGAAAAGAACCTTGATTGAGATCTTCAATCATTGAGACAGCCCAAATGAATAGAGAAAAACACAATTAATAAACACGGGGACAAAGAACCTGAGAAGCAGAGACAAACTTCTATGCACAAAAACAATAACTTATGTCAGTGCATTCCACCATAAATCAATTCCTAAAATCAACTGCATATCACAAAGTTACCCAAAAGACACAAAATACCTCAAAATTACCATATTAGCACTCCCTCCACCCCAACATCAGAAAATTAGAAAATAGAACTTGATAACAATGTACATAGAAAGAAAGGAATCGATAATTTAGGTGGTTTCCCAGGACAATAATGAACTTGCAGAGATCATATTCATACATGAATGCACAAACACAAAGACACTACAGAGACCATTTGATGAAAAAAAAAAATAGACACTCAACACAAACTATTCATAGATCCATGACTTAGAAATTCTTAGATCCAGTTGAAATTAATAAAATAAAATAAAAATTTAAGGATATGAAAATATACCTCTGATAGTCTGAGCTCCATTACACTGATTCCTTCGCCAGCTTGAGGCAAACCTGAGGAGATCGGCGATTAAAGGATAAGAAAACTGGCAGCCGTGCTTTAGTTTTTAAATAGAGGGAGCTCAAGAGAAAAGGAAGAAGGGGATACCTCTTCCCTTCTAAGATCGTCGATAACATTTGAATTACTTAACACCCATACACTATATTTACATACCTACACTAATCAACACTCATAACATATCAATGGTCCAGTAATTATGGAACTCGAAATTTCTATAAGGGCCAATCAAATCATAAATTAAAATGAAAACATGTAAGTAATTAAGAATTATTACTTGCTTAGTCGGCTCCTTCTTGTCACTTCAAGGATTATTCAATTCAACCTGATTCGTTCAAACTGCATCACCCAACAAAACAAACAAAAAATAAATTAAAAAAGAAAATCAGGGGAACTAAATAAATATACAGTGACCTACTTTTTGGCTAGAAAACCCAAAAAGAGCAATTAAACAGCAGTGCATAATGACGAAATTTCTATGAAAAAATATGAATTGAGTTTTCAATTAATAATTGATGCCGAAATAAAGAAGGCCTTTCTCACCTTGACGCAGGGCGGACAACAAAAATATTATGTATGGATTAATGTATAATATCTGAGATCCTATCTGTTTTTTATTGATTGATGCTTCAACATCAGTCACCTAATTCATATCACACATCCATACATACCTGAAAGTGCTTATTCCCACCACCATAACGTTGTTGCTTTAGTATGTTTTTTCACTGAGAAGAAAATGAAAGAGCATCATGAAAAATTGAGTTCTAATATACCTGAGAACAATTCACATGTTATTACCTTAAACTGGAGTTAAAATTACTCACCCATTTTTTTTATCACACCAAGACAAAAGTAAAGGAAGACTTCTAATCCTATAAATTAGCAAATACTCTACTATCCTAAATTCCTAATCCCACTTGACTTCGCTGCCCCACACCTTTGTCCCCTGTCTCCCATTAACTAAAAACACTACCAAATCACATCAGCTAGCCATACAACAAAGCCACTGGCTACATCAAAAATTAGGCACGATTTAGGTAACCAAATTCAAAGAATAGAGTTCGGATAACGAAATGCAAAGAACACGATACATATTGTAAAATTCAAGAACATGATTCAAAGGATTTGAACTATATTGTGTTGAAAACTTACCGAAGAGCGATGATTCCAGGGCGGTAGCAGTCAGGCTTCTTGACTCCTCCAGTTGTGGGTGTTGATTTTATTGAAGCCTCAAAATTAAAACAATTGGCAACTTAGATCCAATAATCTGATTGTTTCTCGGAAAAAATAGCTTGCAATTATTGACCCAACACAGATTTTGCAGCATTAATTAAGAGAGAATTATAGTTTTATTTACTTGTGACTAAATCTTTCTTGTTTTGTGGTAATTTGTATAGCAGACAACCAAACAATATATATAATTATTCAAACAGATTAAGATTCCTAATCAAATCAAATCGATTCTGGTGCAGCTGCTGAACAATCGAGACCCGAAGCGACTCCTGTTTTTTAGTGACAGAAAACTCTGTAGTGACTCGAACAGAGAAATTGAACTAACAATAACAAAGAGTTGGGATCACGATACTCACCAAGACTAGATCAAAGAGAACATTCTGATCATCTTTGATCTCGTTGATGAAGTCCGACGAACTTCTTGATAGTCTAATCGCCGCTCTTGCCGACATCGGTGCTATCGCCGTCTCGACGCTCGACATGCTTCTGGCCGTACTTGATGACTTTGGTGACGATGTGGGTGGTGACATTGGGGAGAGGGATCACATTATTGGCGTGGTCGTCTTCCACCATCTGCTTGATGGTCTGTGACTCAATAGCAATCGTCTCATCGACCTCGAACACCTCGCGGCTGGTGAGATTGAGAATGGTGAGAGAGAATCGGTGAAGGATTTTAGGGAAATTATAAAGTGAGAAAAGGGAGGGATGAGGGGATTTGATGGATGGTTACAGAGAGAGGGGAGAGAAAAAGAGGAAAAGAAAAGGGGAATAAAATTTACTAAAATTAATAGAAATAAATTACTGAAATTAAAACCCAAATTCCAGAAATGAAGAAAAATGGAACCCCAATATGGAAATTAATCACCTTCGTGTGATGGAGGGACTTGTGAATGTCCATGGCGTAGTCGACCGTGTTGGTCATGTTAAGGAGCTCAATCTTGGACTTGAGGATCTGCTCATCTGGAAAAAATGAAGAAATTTGCGTTTAGGGATTTGGGTTTGTCGTTGAATACTGGAACGATACGAAGAAATTAGGGTTTGCGGAGAGTAGCAGAAACTGAGAATGGCCTCCTTTCTGCCCTACAATCCCCTCACCATCGATCCCAATCAGTCCCGACAATTAAGATGACAAAAGTACCCTCCAAACTTTTAATCCGGGCCGTCCGATCTTAACCCTAGATGGGCATTCCCATCATTTGAACACCCAAAGGGCCGACCTCATCAACAATTGAGGTAAGCCCAGCAAACACAGCCCAAAACGAACTAACCCAGCCACCTTCACCTACTGGCAAGCTTGTAAATAAACTGAAATGTGGTCCAAAACACTGTTCATTTCTACAGTGCAATTTTGCCTCCTTCTTTAGACTAAAGTAATTACAACAACTTTTTTCCTTCTACAGTATTTCCCTATATAGTAACTAGGTAGCTTCCTCTCTAATTCACTCCCTAACAACCAACAATTCTAACTAAATCTTGTTTGTTCTAGTCAGCAATGCCAACACATCACTACAATCATGCTGATTTAGCATAATAGACAACATCCTATCAGACTTAACATCTTACGTTGTTGATCGCTGTTGTGGTGGTGACACAGTCCTGAAGCAAGGGGGCTTCTACTCCAAGGAGTAGAAAGCTCCCATTAACTTGTTATGGGGTTAGCCAGAGAGATCACTTATAATGCAAATGATTGGGTATTTGGAAAGAAAAAAAATTCAACCACTTGTATTGCAACACTTGGTGTACTAAGTTGTGTTTCTGATACATTGAAATTTTTTAAATTTCAATCATTTGTATTATAACATTTGACATATCGAATTGTGTTCCTGACACGTTGAAAACTTTATGGTCAGCCGATGGCTTGTTTCCATCACATATGATACAAACAAAGACTGAATAATGGGCGGCCTCTGGCGTGGTCCCAAATCACGCTTTGAATGAGTCGTCTCGTGGGCTTCCTGGTAAAAGATGAGACCGTACAATAGACTACGATACATGAATGCATGGTTGAAGGATCTGAATTCATAAGAGATTTTTTGTGTTCAAAATAGAGTGGTACACCACATTTCACGATAGAAATGATGAGATATGTGTATTAAAAAGTTAATAACTTAAAAGATAAAATTTTCTACCACTTATATAAAAATACGTGATGTACCATCAGTGCTCTCTAGTCAGAACGAAAAATTTCTCTCAATCCACAAAGCTGAAGCTGCTGAACCCAACTTCGCAGTGGTTGCACCTCAAAAACTGGGAAGTTGAATAGAATATTCAAAGTTGGTGTTAATATGTAATTAGCGTACTGTCACCAAAAATAAAAACGAGTACGAAATTTCCACCGAATTGGTTCCACCATCATATGATTGTGACCCAATGTCTCTTTTAAGTCAATCTAGAGAGAGACAAAGTCGCGCACTCAAGAAAGACGACAAATCTTTCTTTCTTATCACACACTGCAAATTAAGCTCTCTTTCTGAGCACGCACTGCAAATTAAGCTTCAAGTTTTATGCACTTGGAGGATATTAATTACAGGAGGAAATATGGTGACAACTATGCAGCTACCTATACCCAAAGAGCTGATGAAGATATGGGATGTATGGAATCTGAGGGGCTGCATTCTCTTGAGCCTTGCTATTCAAGTTTTCCTAACGCTTTCTGCGCCTTTCAGGCAACAATGTAGAAGCAAGTTGCTCCTAGGGTTGATCTGGTCGGCGTACTTGCTCTCCGACTGGGTTGGTGCTGCTTCCATTGGGATAATCGCCAAAAGCCAGACTGAGATTTGTGGCTTTAGAAATAATGAAGACCTTTTAGCATTGTGGGCTTCGTTTCTTTTGGTGCATCTTGGTGGTCCTGATACCATTACTTCTTTTGCTCTGGAGGACAATGAGTTCTGGCTCAGGCACTTGATTCAACTCATCCTACAAGTCCTGGCTGCTGCGTATTGTTTCTATCTGACACTTGTCGAAAACAGGCTTTGGATCCCGACGATCCTAGTATTTGTTGCTGGAACTGTCAAGTTTGGGGAGAGAACATGCTGTCTGTACCTTGCAAGCTTGGACCATTTTGGAGAGACTGCATTGCCAAAGCGAGAACCTGGTCCTGACTATGAAGAGGCCGTCGCCATATATTCTACAATGAGGTCAGTCAAAGTAGAGATGCCGCCAACAAGGCCATTGCACACTGTGAAAGCGATCAATCACAAGAAAAACCCCAAATTTACAGTTGACGGAGTTACTCAAGAATATTTAAGTGACATGCAGTTATTGCAGGAATCATATCACTTCTTCGAAAGCTTCAAGGGACTCATTATTGGGCTCCTTCTGAGCTCCAAAGATCGAGAGCGCAGTCGAGATTTTTTTCTCAAAAGAACACCCATCAGTGCTTTTCAACTGATAGAGTACGAGCTCAGCTTCATGTATGAGGTTCTCCATACCAAGGTAGCTGTGGTGCTACACAAAATCGGCTACTTGCTCCGCTTGTTCACCTTCTGTTCAACCATCGGTGCCTTGATTTTGTTCATTGTAGTTGAAAAAGATGAGTTTGAGAAACATGAGTTTGGTAAGTTTGACATTGTTCTTACTTTTGTATTGCTTGGCGCAGCCATAGTCCTCGACATACTATCTGTGTTGTTGAAGCTCATTTTCTCTGACTGGACCATCATTGCCTTAAGAAACATCTGGAGCCAACGTTATATCCCTTCGTGGATATTGAAAAGACGAAGGTGGTCTGGATCGGTGTCCCAGTATAATATGATAAGGAATTGCCTGGATGAGCGTCCAGAATGGGTGTTCACTATTGGTGGTTATGTGGGTGTTAGAGGAATCCTAGACAAAATAAAAGTTTCTCTCTTTTCTTCCTCTGAGAAATTCACGGATGAGCTCAAGGGCTTCATGTTCAAGCAGCTGAGGTTAAAATCTTTGGAAGCAAACAACAGAAGAACCGCCATGGAGGCATGCTCACAAAGAGGTGACTGGGCTCTCCTGCTGACTTCAGACTACGTGAAATTCAAATGGAGTGTAGGGGAATATCAGTATGCAGAGAGTGTTCTTCTGTGGCACATTGCAACAGAACTCTACTTTGCAAAAACCTTGGAAGATGCTGACGAAAGGCGAAAAATCTGCAAAATACTTTCGGATTATATGTTTTATCTTCTGGTGATGCAGCACAAGATGATGGCCCCATTCTTGGGGAATTGGCATATAGTCTTTCAGGACACTTGTGCAGAGGCAAAGAGATTCTTTTCCAAGCACTCAATATCTGATCATCAAAAAGCCTGCGCCGAGATCACACGTGTGAAGGCCAAATTCAGATCAGCTGCTGTGAAGGGAAGTAAAAGCAAATCTGTGTTGTTTGATGCATGTTTCCTAGCAGGAGAGCTTGAAAAGTTGGGACGAGACCCGTGGAAGCTAATGAGCCGAGTCTGGGTGGAATTGCTGTCCTATGCTTCCATCAAATGTAGACCAATTGTACATGCTCAGCAACCAAGTAGGGGTGGAGAACTTCTGACTTTCACTTGGCTACTGATGTATCATCTCGGCTTGGGAACACAATTCTATGAGCTCGAAAACCATGCTGAAAAAATGGTGCCAACCAAGTGAAATCATCCATCCAAGCTTCTTTATCGTTTATTTCTTTAGGCAATTGGGTGGGGGATGCTTGTAATGAAATATGTTGTGTGACTTTATTACATTTTATTTTATTTGTATGGCGATCTGTTTGAAATCAAATGAACATTTTGCGTTGATTCAGTTCAGATGAAATTCCAAGTTCAGTAGATCACTAGAAATATTGCCCGCGCGTTGCTGCGGGATTAGAAATCGTATGAAAAAAATGTTTCAAAGCTGTAATATATTGTTACAAAATGTTAATGTTATCTACACCGAAAGATGTTTGAACTTATTGAAAGAATTTTTACATGAAGAGCATAAATTGGATGAATGAGGCTCTTGAAATTCTTTGAACCACCCTGAATAGCATTACCTGTGAATAATTGATTGTGTAACAAAAATTAGTAAAAGAGTATAATAGATGAAACTTTCATATGTATAATTCAAACTTCTACACATTTATCCGTACTTTACAAATTGTTAGAAACTGCTAAGATAACAATTGGTATCACATAATTGGTATGCTATTAAACATAATGAATTCCATGAAACAAAAAAAAATGATATGCAATTTTAACTTACGATGCTAAAGAAGCTCTATAAGAGTAGCTGGGTCCTCTGTGTTTTATCCATCAAAGGCATTGCAACTGTAGATCCTAAAAACTATAAAAATCCATCCAGTCAAGAGAGAAAATTCAATAGTTATGGGTAAAGTGAATATGGAACCACGAATGTAAGATATACTTGACAAATTTACAAATTCGTTACAATTTCAATTGAATTTCTCGCTTAAAAATCTTAATCTACAAAACCAAATTAGTTCTATTAAACAACATTCAAAAATAAAATCCAATAAAGGAAAATATCAATTGAATAACCTGAATAAGTGGAAGCATTCATACCTCAATTTAATTTCCAGCTTAATTTTGTTGCTTAAAAATTATGGTCTGCAAAACCAAATCAGTCTTATCAACAATAAGGTATCAATTTATGAAAGCAAAGACAACACATAAAAAGAACATTAAAACTGGAAACCAAGTCGTGATACTTCACCATTTGACATAAAATTTTATCTTGCCTACATACACTGAAATCATTTTTTGTATCTATACACTGATAATTTGAGATTCAATACGGAAAAATTAATCATGACCATTCCTCTCTTTTTAAATTTTCAGAGAAAAATTGAACCACAAACAACCAAAAAACCCAAACAAAAAATAAATTTAACAGCTAAGAGATAAAGTATATACCTGACCCAAAAATGGCTTGCAAGCTCCAGAATAAAACCCTAAAAGACACCAAAATCTAAAAAAAAAATATATATATATATATATATATATATATATCCCACATATTCGACTTTCACACTATAGAAAACACAACTTCACAATATTAAAAAATAAATAAATAAATTTGTTGTAGAAAATGCTAAAAGGAAAAAACTGAAATTATTTACCTTGAGCATAAACGGCTTCGAAGTTGCACATAGAAGCCCCAAAAAACGAAGAGCAAAGTGTCCTGAAACAAAAAAAGAGATGCAAATCATACAACCAAACGACAGTTCCAAGGATATAAACAAAACACCAAAAATTACAAAAACTAAATTCCAAAAAACATAGAGCATCGTGTTCTGAAACGAAAAACACAAACAAATCATACACCCAGACATCGGATCTAACAATATAAAGAAAACACCCAGAATTAGAAGGAAAAAAATTCATACAAAAATCCCACTTGAACATGGAAAACTACAAAAATAAAAATTAAAACAGCAATACTTTAAAGGTTAAAAAAACTCACCACCAAACAGAGGTGGACCTTGGAGATAACAAATCCACCCTGATAAAATCCAAAAACCAACAAAATCAGTACTGACCTAAGGATTTTAAACGGAAGATGCAGCAACTATTTATTTTTCCAAGGGTTTTAAACGCAAGAAATTTGCACAGATGATTTGGCTGAGAAAAATGAGAAAGATGAGAAGATCGGAAACCAAAGGTTGAGAAAAGGAAAGCAACTGGAAACTGAAGGAGATTTGGAGAGATGCAATTGAAGAGAACTTATCCACGATGATCGACGCGTGGCAAAACAGTGGAGAACGCATGGGAAGGCTGTGCAAAAGAAGAAAAGCAACGGGCAAGCTGGCATCAAACAGGGGCAAACATGTTCCAGATTTTTGTTTTTTTAATTATATTTTGGTGGCAAAGCATGCATCATTGCTGCCAGGTATGATGAGGTAAGGTTTTTTTAATTATTTTTTGGTGGAAATGCATGTACCATTGCTGCCAGTGTGGATTAGATAAGGATAAAACGCTGGAATCGAAGAGAGAGTCGGATGGCGACACAAAAAGTAAAATAAAAGAGGGAGTCAGAATGGGAAAAAAAAGATACCTAGGATGATCAACACGTGGCCAAAGAGTGAAAGAATTCTGAAGAAAAGAAGGATAACAATAAGGGTTTCTCCAACGCACGAAGCAAGTGAGAGAAACGGAAGAAAGCAAAGAAGCCAGGGGCAGATCCGTCCGGACACTATTGCCGAACAATGCCGGAACCCAACTGGGTTTTAGTATATATAATTTGCTTCTTCACTCCGATTAAAACTACAAGTGGTATTTCTTATTAAAATTCCATGAAATGTGTATGCTAATTGTTGCAATTTCTTATTAAAACTACAGAAAAGTAATCATATGCTGCAAGTTCACAGCATATCCGAGTTGAAATCCTACATCGGCCAGAGAAAGAAAGAAAGAAGAGTCTAAATATCCTAATTCAACTTCAACTAGCTTTGAAGTCTTTTACGGTAAAATCTCATATCTGATAGATTATGTAGGTGGTAATTGCCAAGTTGAGGATAATATCGCGACCGGTGTCTCTGATATTTTGACGATCCGCAAGTCAATTTTCCCTTACAACTACTCCCTTTTTGCATGCATTACTCATCAATTTGGTTTTAATTGGTTTTGAAAACTCACACCTAACGCGTGGAGGGAGACCTGGTCAAGGTCTTTGACAAGTCTTTGATACAGCATGCCAAAGTTTACTAATAATCATTCGGGAAAATGGTCCCTACCGGTGTGATGTGAAGAACGTTCAACAGACCAGATGGGCATTGTGACCACTTACAAAACTCTTTGAGCTCATCTTTTTTCGATGAACAAGTCCCACTCGTTCTTTCTCTAATCGTGTTTTTAGTTCCTTCTTTGATTATACGTTATCATCCTCCATGTCCGCACGAGAGCTTTTCACCACTTCATTCCAGTCACCTTATGTGTCTCTAGACCTTCTTTCGTACGTGAAATCCGGGCAGGTCACCCCATTCCAAATTTTCAATGAAGTTATCATGCCGGATTTTCATTATCATATATCTAAAGATAAACAGTTTCTAACTGAATATGATGAAAAACACAAAAGCAGCAGCAGCACCAACAGTGAAGAAGACGACTCCTCTCGTTATCTGCAAACACTTCAGAAAATCCAGAGTGATCTCATTTACATCAGAAAGGCGTGTAGCAGACTGAAGCAATGGGAAGATCTTGTCAACGCTGCTATCAGAGAATTAGTTCTTCAAAGCTTAGATCATGCCTTCAAAGAAAGAACGGAGACGCTTGAAAACAACGCCAAAACAAATTTTCTTCACAACAAGCTTGACCAAGTTGTCAAAATTATCTCCAGTTTAAAGGAGTCTCTTCAATTACCTTCAGTGAACTTGGATTCTGAGAGCTTCAGACTTTCCATGACGCGTGCGGAAGTCAACCTTAGTCATTCCTCGGCAGAACCGCAAGAAGTGAACTCGCAGAACATTACGGAAGAGAGTTCAGCTTTCAAAAAAACTGTAGAAGCCTATGAAGGTCTAAGTGACCTGCAGAAGCGGTGCTTCCTCTGCTTCTCAGTTTTCCCTGAAAATGCTGTCATAAAGAAGAAAGTTTTAGTCCATTGGTGGGTTGGTGAGGGGTTTATAGACACTTTGGGAGCAGAAGGCAAGACTGCTGAGGAGACGGCAAATGAATTCTTCAAGGAATTTACAGAAAAAGGTCTCATCAAGCCGGTGTACAAAAAGCGCAGACCAAGTGCTGACAGCTGCACTATGGACCCTGCTACTCGTTATGCCGTGATCGTGTTTGCAAAGAGAGATGAGTTCTTCAATTTCGATGTGGATAGAAATCCTACGGAAGACTTCACTTGCTCTGGGAGGGCATGCCTGGTAAAAACCGAAGAAGGGTCTTCTATACTCGAATTGCCATTCCATTTAAAACAGGAGAATGTTCGAAGTATGATCAATGTCAATGAGCCTGATCTTGAGTTCAGACCAGACTGGTTCTCGAAGATGAAAAACGTCAGAGTGTTGCAGCTTGGAAGATGGCAGAGCTCCGCCGAACATCTGATTCAGGTAGAGGACAGTGACTTCTTAAAAGGGTTGAAGAATATGAGACATCTCCGGTACTTGAGTCTTCGAGGAGTCTCTGGAATTACTGAGCTTCCGGCTGCAGTCTGCAAACTCAGCAATCTGAGGATCCTGAACCTCAACGGCTGTCTTGATTTGGAGAAAATTCCGCAAGGGATAGGCTCACTCAAGAACCTGACACACTTAGATATGTACGAGTGCTACTTGATAAGCCACATGCCGAAAGGACTTGCTTTGCTCTCACAGCTCCAGGTGCTTAAAGGGTTTGTGATTGGTAAGCCAAGGGCTGCAGAAGGTGGACGCCAGCCCTGTAAGCTAGCTGATTTGTCAAGCTTGCAAAATCTAACAAAGTTGAGTATCCATGTAGACAAAGAGTTCGCTGTGGAAAGCGAGCTGATTTCTTTGGCAGATTTTAAAAAGCTCCGGTCTTTATCCATATCATGGTCAAGACTTTATGAACACCCAAAATTAAAGCCAACAAAATCATCACTTTCATCAATGCCGCCAGTTTCTCGATCAAAGGCTTCAGGCTCTCCGTCGGGTCCTGTTCTTTTGAAGAAACTTAACCTCCATTACTTCCCTCATTCTAAGATTCCTGATTGGTTGATGCAATGGAAATTAGATGAACTAAAGAAGCTCCATATCAGAGGGGGAAAGCTCTCGGATTTGCGTCGCGGAGAACAATGCCAATGGAACGTCAAAGTTTTACGCTTGAAGTTCTTGGGAGAATTGCTGATGGATTGGCCAAGCCTGCAAAAATTGTTTCCAAAGTTGAATTACTTGGAGATATTCGAGTGTCCTAAACTCAGTTCCATGCCATTCGTTCATGAGGGTGTGTGGGAAAAGGCAGACGCAAACCAAGAAGAAGCATCGAACAGCAATCATCATTAATAGAACTACACTTGTATCCTTGTATTGTTCAGCTGCTAGCTAGAGCAAGAGTATGATTAATTCCATAACCAAATTATATGTTTATGTCTCAACGGCCTCGTTTGGTAACTCGAACTGTACTGACTATTTCAGTCCGATAAGATAATTTGTCATCGAATAATGCTGATTAAATTAGTCGAGTGTTTGATACAGTATCAGACTAATGATGGACTATTTAATACTGTGCTTGTAAAAGGTTTTCCATATTGTTATTATTTGTTTGTCCATTGCACCAACAATAATAAAAATAAAAATAAAGGAAGAAAATGGAAAACCCGGGTTGTCGTCTTCCTTTATTCATATCTTCAAAAGTAGGTAAAAAAAAAAAATTTTAACGAAAAACTCGCGGTACTGTTCACTTTAATGAAAAATTATATTTTTACATTAAAAGTCAAACCTGATACTATTTACTTTATCCTTTATTTTGTCCTTATCGTTAAAATTCAAAGTTTTCAAGTTTTTTTCATTAATTTCCCTTAAAAAAAATGGTGATACGGGTCCACTCTTATAGTTAAATAAATGAGACCTCTAAGACACCGCAACTTATATCCAAACAAGAGTTGTGCATATCAATCTTAGACCAAAATATCTAACAAAACTAGTTGGCCAGAATAATATGTTCCACTATTTACAACTGAGTTTGAAATTTCCTTCATTTAAATTTAGAATAGTTTAGAAGATCACTTAATCAAATAATTACGTCTGTTTTATTAATTGTGTGGGATTAACATGCGTGCTCTGTACTACATTTAAGCTTTAGTGCTTTATACTTCTATGTCGGGATCCAATCGGACAAAGATGATACACACGAATCGTACTGAAAATAACGTGTGTTTGCACAAATTTTTGTTGAAAAACCCGTTTTGTCCTCATTGTCCAACACCCTTTGTATCATATCCCAAATCCCCAAAATAAAATACATTAAATATACTAATTGAATGACCCTATCACCCACTTAATCAAAACTTTGTCGTTAGTTAAAACAGTAAATATAATAATTGTTTTAACAGTTTAAGAATATAACATAAAACCTAAAAAAATATTTTAAAGTAAAACATGAAAAAAAAAATATTTAAAAGGCAGACTCAAAGCAAGAAGAAGAATCGAACAACAATCATCATTAATAGAACTAGAACTAGAATATTTATGTTTAAATCTGCTGCTGTATCCTTGTATTGTTTGTTGCAACTGCTAGCAACGGTATGATTAATTCCATAACCAAATTGTATGCTTATGTCTAGTATAGTTTTATTAGTCTGAATAGCTCATTTGGTAACCAGATACACTTCTTCTTACTTTATAAGATATCATATAGTTAAAAGGGGGCGGATCCGTAATACTATTTTTATTTTTGTTTTTTTACGTACGTTTTTATAAGGCTCATTTTGTAATGTATTTTAACGATCTGAACAGTCTATTTTCTAGGCCTTACCTCAAAAATCATGTCTACCAAAAATACCCAATTCCAAAATCATATGACCATTGGATTAAGAGCTCATTTAGATGTATTTTTAAAATGACTAAAAACGTTTTTGGTTAAAATGTTTTTTGAACCAATCCTTAGTTAAAATACAAGTAAATTCTAAAAAAACACTTAAAGTGCTTCCTAGAAGAAGCAAATAACTAGTGTTTCTTGCAGAAAGCACTTCAAGTGCTTTTGGAACCAAATAACATTTTCTTTAAAAGCGCTTTTAGTCATTCTAAAAGCACATCCAAACGAGCCCTAAATTTAGTGTTTCTTTGTAAAACTGTATTCTCTATTAACTACAGATGAATGTTTTAATAATTTTGGATTTATCTAATTTTTTGTAAGAATAATCTATGAATGATATTCTAAAATATAAACAATTCGGATCGTTAAAACACATTGCAGAGTGGGCACTATAAAAACACATGTCAAAGTCCATGGAGAGTTCCACTTTGAAAGAGTCTCCTTAGCTTTTCTCTTTATGTAAATGACAAGTTTTGACTAGATGATAGTGTCACTCAGCACATCCCTATAAAACCCTAAAACAACACAGAAACAATATATGCTATATATTTTTTCAGGCAAAATAAAGAATTCGATGAGTAGAAGAAAAATAACAAGGCTCTTCTAGGTATGAAGCGAACAAGATTCAAGTATATTTTTGGGCATGGATTGATTTAATGATGGGAGTGGGTTGGTGGGAACAGCAAGGAGAAGGGAGGAGGTGCGCTTGAGAAAATAAGGACTTATTTTTATTAATTTGGTTTAATAAATGACAAGTTTTGAGTGGATGGTGGTGGCACTCAGCACAATTCAGTGACAAATCAAGTACCACATAAATTTTTTACCCGACGAAGGGTTAAGTCTGATGAAAGATTCTTGAGTAACAACAATTTTAGATAATTATGTGTTTATTTCTCTTATTATGCACCTAGTGATATAACAACTAGTGCATCTATCGGAAGGTAGCTGAGGGTAACTATTACAAGTGAGGCATAGAGACAACCAAACAAATCAGCACTGTTGAACATGATAAGAAAGCTTGTACATATTTTCACTGCAGAAAGTACCAGTTAATCTACGCCTTTTGCTGTTTCTCTTCTCTGCTGCCAAAGAAACAGAAGTATATGTCGTGGTGGTCGCCACGTTGCCAATGGTGTTCTCACTTTCAAATCTAGTAGGGCGATGGTCGAGAACGCTCACTGGGGTTCTTGTGCAGGACATAGTATCCAACCTTTCATTCTCTACCATTTCTTGCATAAAATTGAAGCATTTGAACAAACTCTCCTGAAATAAAAACTTAAATACTAATTAAATCATATGATTTTTTTTTTTAATTAATTGAAAATTTGTAATGTTGATATTGTGCTTACTTTATTTACATATTGGAAAGATGATAGTGAAGCTTTAAAAGGAGGGAACTTCGGTGGGAGCAGCTCATGGCATGCAGATAGGACAGCTGATGCTGCAATTATTGATGGCTTAAACTCTACAAATTTAATTTCTGCAATCAAATTTAAATTCAAATTCAAAAAAAAAAAAAAAAAAAAAAAAAAAGGTTGTGAGTCATAATTAATAATTTGTTAATCACGCATCAGTTTAGGCTAGTGATTTTGACACTCTTTCTTTTTTTTTACTCAGCACGTGAAAGTGCATTGTCTAAATGAGAAGCGTTAAAATCACTAGCCTTAATCTATGAAGCGGAAGTACTTGAACAATTAATAAGTAGTACCATTATGGGCATTGAAGATGATATCCGAAGCTCGATTTCTGAGACCTTGTGTAAGTGGCCGATCGTTTAAGTCCAGCGAAGACAAGAAGAAATGCAGAAAAGAAAAAGGAGTTATCGATCTCATCCGCCAATCTAGAGTATTGAGAATGAGAACCTCCATTTTATGAACCGTTTGCACATCGAAGACGAAACCTTCCCCTCTCTGTTACATGTATAAGCATTTAAGCAAAACAATTAGCTCTTCTGCTTCAGATATTGTATATATCATTCTCAGTTTTTTTTTTTTTAAACGATATTGTAAACTATTTTAACTCTATATGAGAAGGAGGATTTGAACTTAGGTGCAAGAGAGCGGTCACGCTGCAATTGAAGGGCTATTAAGTTACCTGAAAATCACAGTAGGAGAAGGGTGTGTTCTTCATCTTCGCAGCTAGAGATAGACAAGATACTTCCACAAGCCTTGAGACCCAAGGCTTTCCTTGCTGCAATGTGAATGATTTTCTAAGCTAATTAAGAAGTAAGAGCTAAAAAATGTGACATTATCTTGGAATATAAGAAACTAAACTTCTTTGTTACCGGAATATCGCACTTCGATACGAATCGATCCAGGTAGTTAATGGCAAGGTAAGGTATGAAAGGGTCAAGGTTGCAAGAATACTGAACCTGATAAAAATTGTCACAAGCTCAGACCAATCTGAAGAAGTAGAGTACTAGTAGAAACACAAAGCCATATGAAGTCCAAAAAAGTCATTATACGCTCCTCTAACAAACGATATTATAAAGGGGTTGATGCGGAATGATTTTTTTAGTGTCAATAACATCTCGTTTCTTTACCTGTAAAAACCGAGAAATGGCTTTGAGGCGAAAAGTAAAGTAGAAATCAGTGTGTTTTGAGCTGTTTGGGAAGTTTTGGGAGGGCATGTGATCATTTTCTGAGGCAAAGAGATCTGGGATTGTATCGGAGTTGTGTTCCTGAAGATCAAACTCATAATCCATGTCCGCTTCTTGGTTGATTTGGTTCTGAATTGGTGAAGTTGTTTGTGTTTGTAGGTTGTGAGGAGTGAATGAGGAGGTCAAGGAGAGGACTTTGAAGCAGAAATTTGAAGAGAGTAATAATGATGATGGGAAAGAGAAGCTTCGCATTCTGTGCTGATAAAGAAGCTGCTTTGCTGTGCCTGTGTGTGGTTCAGTCTTCACATTCACTACTCAGTCTTCTCTCTCTCTCTCTTTCCATTAACTTATATGCATGTTGGTCCCTTTTACTCATTCTCTCCTCATTGAAAAAGAAAACAGCATAAATTTGGTTCAATTTTACTGAATTTTTTAACCGCCTATAGAGAAAAGTACGAGGACGTAAAAAATTGTCTCACATTAAAAAGTTAAGAAACGACTTGTGAAGCGGGCAGCTGCAAGTACTCTACTCATCAGGTTAAATTGTCTATAACAAAGCATATATATGAGAGTGAATAACTTTCCTAGATTGAAAAATTAAAAAACCTTGCATTAGGCTGCATTCTTTATTTTTTATCAAGACTTTTGGGAATTGTATATGTCAGGGAGAAAACAATACCCACTGACCCTTAATTCTGGATCTAACTAATCACTAATCGATCCTAAAAAACTATTCACTGTTAATGCAGAAGTTAATGATGCTTATGCAAAGAAATATGAGAATGATTTGTCAGTCCAAATAAAAACAAAAACAATGACTAAAGAGTTAAGTCAAACCACTTTTAAATCTAACATTCACCTTAGAATTTCTTTTATTCTGTTAAGGGGGTAATTCAAAACCCTAAATTTATATTATTTTTGTTGTCATTTAGTAATATAGTCTAGTGGTATTTCTCTTTATATTATTTTTGTTGTCATTTAGTAATATAGTTTAGTGGTATTTCTCTTCACTTGTAAGTTAGATATTTTAAGTTTGATCCTCACCAAAGGCGAATTTGAACTATTTATTGTTAGCCCATTGTGAGGCTTAGCTCACTTGCCCACCCCCTTAGTGTAGATAATATCGTTTGTTAAAAAAAAAATTTGTTTGTTTGTTTTTATTATTAAAAACATGAGGACCAACTCTGGATGGAGAAAAACTTCCTTATCTCGGAGCTATATATATCCCTATGACACGAGAGTTTTTCTCCTCTTTGTGGCCTGATTGAATGACCGTAACTTGTTCGGTAATATTTTACCGTAGCTACTTTTAAGTACAAACAGTTTGAAATGAAACACATTGTTAAGGGAGTGTACAGATAAACCAATTGGACTATAGTTGGGACTGGAATCGATCGGATAGTTTTCTTTCAATTGGCAATTCAATAGTGAAAATCTATTATGAGCAGAAGAACGTGACAATTAGTGGTCCCTTTTGGGTGTTACAGAATATAGCATATATATATGTGTGTGTGTGTGTACCAAGATGTTAAGAGAGACACGGACAGTTGTGGTATCTATCGTCCCATTTTCCGCGATAAACGCCGGTACATTCAAAAGAGAAGGCTACTAAATCCATCGCTATGCACACAAAATACAGAACTACTAGCAGTAGCTGGCACAGCACAGCACAGCACAGCCATACCATCTTTCTCCTCTCCCCACTTTTATCATGCTTCTGTTTTCAAGAATTTGATCTTACATAACATCATGCTCCCTCTTGCACTTCTTTTTCAATTTATATATGGACCGAATTTATTGAATAGTTATATGCTTTTGGCAGCTTCCTAAGCATAGACGGTTATGGATGTGCAGGACTCATAATGGCACTCACATGCATCAATCGTTCACAATGCTTGTGGAAACGTGTGCATATAGGTATATATAAGTGCATCTTTGCTCATTACCCTAAAGTGGGAGTGATTGATACTCGAACCCCTCTGCCCCTTTGATTGTCGTTAAATTAGTTTGGTTTAAGTGATTTAAAACACGAATTTCAAAGTTTAAACTAATCTAAAGGTAATCAATTGGGGTGAGCAAAAATGCATTATATGCATGCTATCGTCATTCACCCATGCATGTGTCCCAACGGGGAAACTTCGCCACTTTTGATCCAACATCGATCCCAGCTAAATATAGGTTTTTTTTGTAAGTAATATGATATCTAGATGACTTCACTATATTATAATTGACATTAGTCGTTGTGTATATTATTTCTTTGTTAAATCACCTTATTTTACATTTAAATCCTCATCATATGATTGAACACCCCCACCCAAAATCCATCATTTTGTATAATTTTTCTCTGCTGGATTAGGTTTTCTGGGGGCCATTTGAGGTTGCATTGAACTCTCATGTGATTCACGTGTATGCAATAAATGCCAATATCGTATTCCCAGAATTTAAAGTTGAAGCTTTTTGTGCAGGTGGAAATAGACTATCCGCCATATTATATCTTGTAAAACCAGAAAAGCATCAGCTGAATTTAACCCCACCTAAAGAGATCTAATAAATTCATAGAAATTTCCCAGTTGAAGTTGAACCCCACCACTAAAACATATGGAGTATATGCGTTTCATTGATTCAGTACGATTTACAAGATGAATAGTAAACTAGGGCACTGCCTTGTTTCCTCAAATATGTATTTAGTTATATAACTTGCTTTGATTCTTTGAAATTGATATTCTCCTTCTTTCATCTTCTTCCATAAGCAAACGAATACTACTGAAAACCCTAAAATGCACACGGTGTCATAAATGATAGATTTTGCTTTATTACCTTAAATATACATAGTTATTTGATTTACGTGATTTGCCTAAATCCCATGATACATCTCCGATAACATCTATAAAAAAAACTAATAGACTGTGTATATATCTGGATGTTGCCCAACAAACCAACCACGCACAACACAACCATTCGTTCCAATGATAATTTTTCGAGTTTTTTTTTTGTAGAAATAAATTTTTTAATTTAATTAAAGACGATGCATGCAAACCGTGACAATATTGGTCTTTCCTTGTCATGGCAGG
Source organism: Pyrus communis (assembly GCF_041283825.1). Taxonomy (NCBI): domain Eukaryota; kingdom Viridiplantae; phylum Streptophyta; class Magnoliopsida; order Rosales; family Rosaceae; genus Pyrus; species Pyrus communis. Next base: position 31,197,837 of record NC_142574.1, on the reverse strand, counting down.
GTGACAGTTGGGTTCATGTTCTTGTGTTCAATGTGAGACCCTGGCTAGGACGTTTTATGTTTATGTGCATACTTCTAAAGTTTCCTGAATTTTCCAGGTCCCATAGTGCCCCCATATCATCATCAACAACTAACATATATCTCCTAGTCATGGTACATAAATAAACTTAAATCATTTCTAGTTTCTTCTACATGTCACTCATTGGCTTATATATCATTTTAATTTCTCAACTAATTAATCAATTATAATTTTAACAGGAGATTAAGGATATCTGAAAGCTACAAGAAAATGGGGAGCTGTCCATATACAAATTAACTTTTCAACAGCTTTGTTGCGTCCATCGAATAAGACATCATTTCATCATATCAATACGCAGAAGCATAATTAGACCATGTCATGCGTTTGTGGGGAGCTGTACATTTACAAATTAACTTTTCAAGAGTTGGATCGCCCAAATTTTTACACACGTTTTTATGAAGCTTATTCTGTAATATATTTTAACGATTCAAATTTTTTATCTTTTATAACATCATTCTTAGATCATTCCTACACAACAAAAACAAAAAAAAAAAAAAGACAAATCCAAAATCACTAGGACATTCATTTATTGTGAAGAAAATGGACACAAATAGTTCTACAAGGAAACTCTAAACTTTTAATCCAACGATCATATGGTTTTAGATTTTGGTATTTTTTTATAGATATGATTTTTTAAGGAAGACCTAGAAGGTAGACGGTTCGAATCATTCAACTACATTATGAAATGGATCCCACAAAAATATACGTAAAAATTATACAAACAAAATAGTATCACCTATCCGTCCCATCTATATAGATAGAGAGAAATCCGTATGAAATGCAGATTATTGAACTTGAGCCTCTCATTTATAAGGATAACAGCGGAGAAGCAGACCCACGTAAAATTAAGACGAAGCTTTTGGGAAGCTTCCAAAAATGGAGCATTCGTGATGACTTGTTTGCTTTGTCCCTAAAAACCCAAATATTATTGATTATTCTAATTAATCATCTTTCCCTTCGCATTGGGGTTTAGATGGGTCTAGAAATGGTAATTAGTGGGTAGTGGGGGAAAATAGATTTTTTCCGGATCTCTTTCACTAAATCTCACAAATCAAGTGATTTGAACTCTTAAAATTTGATCTAACGTTAAAATTATTATACTTTTTAGAAAGAGTATGTATTTTTAGCCGTTAAATTAAATTTTAGAAATTCGAATCATTTGATCTGTAAGTTTCGGTAAAAAAGATTCAGAAAGGATCTCAGAAGAGGACATATACAAGCAAACAGCTAGTCGTACGATTTGACGTATACACATTGACTTATCCCTCAATGTGAAGCATGCATGCTCACGATTCATGCAACGGGAACAGGGTCCATATTCTTGTCACGGGCTCGTCCGATAGACTCTTCTACATCTTTTTAATTATTTGCACATTCCAATTTCGAATTCTGTGTCAAATTAATGGTGCCCATTTCAAGTTTGCAATTATGGTATATAGGGCAATTTTCTATTTAAACTGATCTCCTTAATTAGATTTGTCTTATATTAGTTTGAGCAACACACCGTCACCATATTATAACATATGTATAATTTAATAATATTACACCTTGAAATATAGACAATTTGTCCATCCAAATTATTTATGTAAGTTACAACATGTGATGAGTTGTTAATAATAAATATAGACATAACTGGTCACACGATTCAAGTATTCTTTTTAGTGATTCAAAAAGCTCATATAAAGTTTTAGCAGTGCAAGTATGAATAAAGTCATAATACGTTTGCTGCTTGCATCTAAGTTTGAACCCTCTCCCTATAAATTCAAGTACATTAGAATGTCAATTTGTCAAAAAAAGTAGGTTTTCACATCGTGTTTTGCTTAACCATATTGGAGTCCTTGGTCACGCTTGTACCATGGTTAACAACTTAACAGTACGATCTATATATAAGCATCTTGGGCAGCTAGCAAGCTATAGAAAATACACCAGTTGGCTTGTCCTCAGGAACAACGACAAAGTAATTTCTCGGTTCTTGTTTCAGAGTTTAACATTATGCAGAAATAATAAAAAACACAAGAAGAAAATGTGAGGGCAGAATATATGTCAAATTGCGATTGACAATTTGACATGAATGTACATAGGATGCTTACTTCTTGTTTATGAAGGAAGGAGGCATTGAAATCCTTGAATTCATATAGGATATAGCTGTATATTGATAAGATTAATAAATAAAAAGAGGTGTTTAGATATAGATAAAAGGACAAAGCAAGAACCATTGCTGGGATTACATACACACACACACACATATAAATATATCATAGCACATAGTATAAGATGCAATGAAAAGACTTGGTGAAGGGGATCGATATGAGGGAGAGATCTAGGAACAGGCAAGAAGAGGAAGTAGAGAAGGAAGAAGCCAAAGAGGTATGAATGGGGATGTACCAGTTATAGCTACTAGCTTCCACCATTTCCTTTTCCTTTAAATATATTTGTTGTTTCTTTCGCTTTGCTAGCTAGTGAATGTCTTCTTCTTTCTTTGGGTGCCTCTGTGCCTCTGTCGATCGACTGGCAATGCAAAGGACGCACTATTTTGTATGTGTGTCTGGCAATTGGCATTGGTTCGAGAGAAAGCCTACCTAAAACTAAACATGCTTTATTTTTTTATGACCACAAATCGAAATCGCATCCCTACTTTTTTTATTTTCTGGTTAATTGAATATTCAAATCCCAGCTTTTAAGCTTTTTCTTTCTGCTTTTCTGTCTTACTTTATGTTATGAGTGCAGGCATTCACGCTTTGCTCCTATGCATGCAGATTACCATCGTCCTATGGTTTGTGGGTTGTAAAAGAAAACGATAGGGTAGTAAAAGAAAGTTACTAGTAAGACAATGGTGTGGCCTCCTCCAACACAACAATCAAGCCTTATTTCACTAAATGGAGTCGGTTATATGAATATTTGAATGTCAGTGCGCTCGATTTTACGTCAAGTCTTCCGTTAACTACAAGTACTCCATATTTTTTTCTTAAAGTAAATTTACAAGTCTTCCTAAGTCTTTCTCTACATCTTTTACCATGACCCTCTATCTCATATGTACATTTTCTAACTAGAGTATATGTAATTCTTTGGTTTTCCTGTCCAAATCACCTTAACCAATAATGGGGCTCCTCCAATTCGGACAAAAAAATTATATAAAAATAAAGGTACCTAGGACACAAAATATATAAGCAGATCCGAGGCTGATTTACAAACCTCAGATAGAATCATGCCAAGGCTTAATAATTTACTTGTTGGGCGATGTTGGTCCATTTGAAACTTGAAAAATTATGTGGACATTCGAGTTCAGCGTCAAGCCCAAACCGTGCCAATGTTTGTTTATTTTTATTAGATGTGAACCAGAACCATACGATCGAGTAGTAGTAAGTGGTCAGTCACATACATGATAGAAAATTGAAAAGAAGAATGTGTGTTTGAGGGGAAGACAGAGTGACCCAACAACCTTGAATTTCACCACTGAAGATGCCCATACGTTAGTACGAATCGGCAGTCCTTTTGAGCAGGCCTTGTTATAACTTATAGGTACAGTACACTTGAAGGGCTTTTTGACAGGCACTTGCCTTTTTTTAGGATGCGTTTGTTGCATTAAGTTATTTTGGACCTAATTAACTTCAAAAATTCAATTAGACTGACTTAGAATAGACTAGAAGATTCGGCCAATTATGGCAATTCTATGTCAAACTTATGCTCTTAAAAATGTACGGAGTAGTTGTTTAAGCCCATCTATAACCACTAGGGGGCAGATTGAGCCCTTCTTCTATGACCCCGCGTCAATCGTCGCTTTGGAGTAGTTGTTTAAGAATCACCTTGTCCTAATGCACTTTTATTACCAAAAGCATCTCCAAACAAAGAGATTTTTTAGTGTGACTGGAACACGAAGTAGTACACTATGTGTCACTATAAAAATGATGACATATGTGTGTTTAAAAGTTAATAACTTGAAAATTAAAATTTTCCACCACTTGTATAAAAGCATGTAGTATACCACTCATATTCCGGTCACAATAAAAAATTTCTCCACCAAACAAGCGATGGGAGGGGGGATGGTTAACCCAACAAAGGTTATCTAACCATAGACAGTCATGGGCCGGCCGATACTATTCCTGCCCCGGTCTACTCAAACTTTGTCAAGGCAATGACATATTTAGAAGTCCATAATGAAGAATACTACACCAAATAGTTAGGGATCGCGCAACCCCAATAATGTCCTAAAACGAGCTTGCCACGCAGAGGAGATACTATCAAAAGTGAGCCCGGTTTCAAACTCTCATTTCTCTCTTCTAGCATTATTTTTCTCTTTTAAAATTTAGTCGTAAGATTGAATATATCAAAATAGAATCAATGAATAGAAACTAGAATAATAGTGCATGAATAAAAAAAAATGAGAGAACGAAATCATTATCACAATGGTAAGACTAAAACGCAACATTACATTTGCAGTCAAATTCTCTATGTAAATAGGATTTGGATTCTCTCCTCCTCTCTTATTTTCCCTCCTCTACAATCTCTCATATTTGAACGCTCGCAGTGAAGTCCACATAAGAATCTTTTGTTGCTTTCTCTGTAGAGAGAGAAAAAAGAAGAAAGAGAGAGAGGAGGAGACTGGAGAGGAGGAAAGTGTAAAGGGAGATAATCCCACTCGTTGTAAGTACAAACGATAGATTTTATTATATTAAATGTTAGATTATCTACCAACAGAGATTCGAATCCATGCTGTCATGCAAGAGCTCAATCAGTTCATTTCCATCTTCTTTTTTCATACCGATTTCAATTCCAATTCATATGAATATAGAATTAAAACTCAAGAACTTTACAAAGAACCTCATTAGACTTCTTTTGTTTAAGAAAAAACAACTTTTATATTCACAAAAGATAAAGGGAAAGCCTTTGAAAGCAAAAGTTTTCACTTTTCCATATACACCATTTATCCCATGAAAATCAAAACGAGGTAAAAACAACCCTTCATAATTTCATCACAATACCAAGTTCAAAATGCTAATTACAGTTTGGATCGTCACTCACTCATCAACCAATCATCAAGCAATCACAAAATCATAAAATAAATAACAATTCAAACCACAGTAACTAGATGCTTGTTTCATTCATGCATTGATCAAGATGATGAATACGGAGCTCGACCCGTATTCGTATCGGGTCCGGGTCCTTGCCATTCCTCCCCCGATTGCACCACCATTCCTGGATTATACGGCGAAACCACCGCACCATTCCTCACTCCATAGTACACCTGCTGCTGCTGGTGGCTCCCTCCATCGGAAACCACCCGAGCTGACACGTCATACGGGTCCATCGCCACCACTGGCCCCAACCCGCCACCATATACTTGACCCATACCCGGTATTGCGTTATGGTACCCGACTGGAATCTGACTCGGTACCTGGTGGTATTGCTGATGAACATACTGACTCCGAATCGGAACAGGTTGGACCTGTACGTTTGTGGGTGGAACCTGACCCGGATAATAATAGACGGGTGCTGACCGGACCATATGACCCTGGTAATTAGGATCCGGCATATACTGCACCCCAGGGTTGCTCGCGAACCCAGTTGCTTGCGACACGGGCAACTCAACCGTCTCGGTAAACGCCTCCGATTGATTCTCTTTCGTCTCCATGAATTTATTGGAATCCGGTCGGGTCTTCACCGGTGGAAGACTCGGCATCGACGGGACGGATGGCACAGACGACGTCGAGCAGAACGGCGAGGAAGTGACCGGGGCAGGTGAACCCGGATCCGAAACCGACACGTTGTCGTTCAATACTGGTCGAGCCTTCGGTTTGAAATCGCCGCCGCGAGAGTGAGTGTCGTCGGAGTTGTCCAACCCGAATAAGTAGTCAGGCACTTCGGAGACGATCGAAGAAGCTTCGGAGCGGCCCCGCTCGAGCATAGCGGAATTCGACGCACCGCTGTTGAGCGCGTCGAGGAACCAGTGTTCGCGCTTGGCGGAGCCGTCGAGGAGCGAGCTGATGCTGGAGGATCGCGAGTTAATCGAGTCGTCGCCGCCTATGGGGAAGAGAAAGAGGCGGAGCCGCGCCGATTTTGGGTTTTGATTCTGTGCGATGCGGTCGTACTCCTCCATCATGTTGTCAACGTCCTCGTCCGTGGTGACCGAAATCAACGAGTCCAGGTCCTCGTTCGGCAGCTGGTACTTCACCGTTACGTTACTCAACCCTGCCGCACACAATCAAACCCCGCAATTAATTAGATTAATTAACCAACTGAATCGCGATGATACGTCGTCATTTCGACGAGTTTACTTGCCTGAGAGTTTGGAGAGCTTCGAGAGAAGAGCGGAGAAAGAGGTGGTGCGATGAACGGCGACAATTCGGGTATCGCCGCCGACATAGCGAAGCTGATTGTCGTGTGGGCGCGGCAGGATCTTGCCGCCGAAGCTGCACATGAACCGTACACGTGAGTTGAGATCGTGGGACGGGTGGTCCGAGCGTGGGGTCGACGCGACCGAGTCGGTGGCGGCGGAGTCCAACTCAGAGGGGTGGTGTGACGCCATTATCCGACGGCGATACGAACTATGCTCTCCGCAACAAAAAGTTGTGAAGGGCACTTTTGGTGTATCGGATTCAACGCCGAGGATTTTTCCGACTAAAAATATTATTATTTTGCTGATGGATCGGCGTGGAGTCCGATATCGAGTTGGAGTTGCAGACGTTGAGGAATGTCTGGGAGTGGAAATAGAGGGAGATTTGGATGTCTGTGACGGCTGGATGCGTCACAGACGCTTGCCTGACCCGGAATATTTTATTTATCGTATTTCCTAGCCGTTAGATCTTAGATAAATAATTCATTGACCATGATATCTAGCCGTTAGATATCTTTTTGACCTTGTTTGCTGGGCCCCGCTTACTATATTCTCCTCTCTTTTTTTCACCTAATTTAGCTAATTGAGTAGGGTATAAATTAATTAATCTCAGCCTCTTACAAAATTATTAACCACTTGGGATTGAAAAATGATATATTCGTCTTTGTTTTTCCTTCATTCTGTAATGCTATTAGTCTCTCTTGTCATAATTGGTTGATGATACTGCATATAGAACTCGTTTGAGAAGCGTTTTATTAATTAAAAATGTTTTCGAGAAAATGTTTCGGAAATAAAACTTTGGTAAAAATACAAATTAATTATGAAAAATACTTGAAGTGACTTTTGAAACTCAAAAGTATTTTTTTTTCTTTCTAAAAGCGTTTCTGTCGATTAAAAACGCTTTTCAAACAAGCTTGTAGTCTACCAGATACAAAAGGTATCGAATCTTCAAAGGTATCTTAGACAAAAACAAAAAGGAATTAACTTGGCGGGAGGTGGGAGAGCAGACGGTGGAGTTGGGCGAGTAAGGTGGAGAGGAGGGAAGGAAGGTGGGAGCGGGAGGTGGATAGATTTTTCAATGTGACCATCAAACGAGATGGTATACCACTTGTTATATAAATAGTGATATATATATGTGTTAAAAAGTTAATAATTTAAAAAATAAAAATTTTCACCATTTACATAAAAACAAATGGTGTACCACTGTGTTGCCGTCATAACTAAAACTTTATCCGGGAGATGGTGGGAAAATGCCTTAAACGACCAGATATATGGGTCCAGGTGTCATTGTCGCATTGTCAGAGGCAACGGGGTTGTTTGTCACCATTTTGTCCCGTGGCCCCGGGACTTTACTACGCCCACCGGCTTGCATCGTCGACCCCCTCACTGTCCAATCATTGAAGTGTTTGATGTTCTGCATTTATCAAGAAAAGTGACTGGTGGGTCCAACCTCGGCCTTGTGGGGTACTTGCTTCAATGAACTTGTATGTTACTGATACGTAAACATGACAATGTCGAATTAATCATGCAATATCAGATGTGAAACTTAAAAAAAAACTAATAAAAAAATATTTAAAAATTTTAAATTTTAACGAAATAAAATAAAATAAATGGTAAAGTAAATAGTATTAGGTTTAACATTTTAATGTAAAAATATTATTTTTCGTTAAAATGAATAATATCGTAGGCTTTTCGTAAAAATTCCCAAACTTAAAATTCATAATATTGAGGCCACGATGACGTAGTTGAGTCCTCATTTAGACATGGATCTAATGGGTAATATCCCCTTGATATATTAATCATGTCATTGACCGTCCACAAACATCTAAAGCAAATTCAGCTATCGATTTGGTACTTATAAATATATTTTAAAACGAGTTGTTAACTCACTCATAACTAGTTATGTGAACCCCAATTTAAAATTGAATTCACTATAAATACATATTGTCCTGCATTAGTCTTAATCTAACTTAATACTTCTTTTAACTAAGTGAAAATAGGGCAAACTCATGGCCAGTAATAAGGGAAAGGGATCCTCTCCGAACCCCTTTCGCAAAATCCATCCAATCATCTAATCCGGGTCTTTGAAATTTGATCCAATGACTAAAGTTATTATACCTTTTAAAGACACTCCATATTTGTAGTCGTTTGATCAAATTTTAAGGTCGTGGATTGATTGATTTGATGAATTTAATGAAATGAAATCGGAGAGAATCGCTTTTCAGTAATAAGAATTGAAATCATATTGTCCCCTTTTCTTAAAGTGGAAGCAAAATTTGAGCTATTATTTTATGTCGTTGGGTACGAAAGGAAAAGGTCAAAGTGAATAAATCAGGTATTAATTAATAGGATATGAGTCTTTGTCACTTATCAAGTTGGGAATGATTAAAGGGACGTTTATGGTAATGTATAACTTGGGCGGTGGCAATTCACCTTTTAGAGAAGCAAACCTTTTGGAGAAAGAGACGTTTAGGGATAGTGCAAAGGCACTACCATCAAGAAACCAGGAACTGATGTTGAACAAAAAGCGGAATGGAATAAAAAGGAAATGGATGGTCAGAAGACAAATCATGTAGTGAGAATTTATAAATTTGATGTTCGAGCACTAATTTGAGCTCATAATACCTCTTTAGAAAGGGAACGACACAACAATTTTAATTTTCGTAATAAAAAGCATACCTTTGAATTGTCATCCAATTAATTTCGTTTTAATTACCAAAGTCCATTGAGTTGGTCCAAGAAGTTCTAATCCTTAAATTCTTCATTTAAGTCACTAGATGTTTCAATTGTAATAATCAATTATCAGTTAATCAAAATTATCTTTTGGGATTTTACTCTAAAAAACTGATAGATGTTCCCTTCCCGTCCCGAACCCTTGCAAAGTGGGGACCTTGTTGGCTTCTGATCGCCCTTTTTTTTATCCTTTGGGATTACTCTAATAAATGATGGATTCCAGATTATCAATCATTTAAGGATTTACTTGTCCTTTACTTCGTGATGCATCAGAAACTCTACCTATCGAATGCCAATATTTGGCAGCCAGCGTTATTGGATCATCTTCCAATTAATAACAGCCGACCGCTTTACCACTAAGCTACTAAGGAATATATCACTTAAGAAGCCAACTCTTGTTCACAGAAACTTGGGTTACCCAGCTACTGCTACTGCTGCTGCTGCCTAACTGTCATGGTGTGCCTAAAAATGGCTTTTTAGAGGCCTTCTATGGAGTCTTACCACTAAATGTGATTGACCATTGGAATTGTTTGATTGTTTCCAGATTTTGTAGAGGATCTCCACTTTGCGATCAGGGCTTTGCTTATTGCGGCCTTTTTATTATGGGCTGGGCTTGGCCTAGACTATGTATCCCATTCCATCACCAAGATGCCTTTTCATTTCATTTAGTGGGCCTGGCCTTACTATCTCTTTCACACACACACACACACACAGAGGCCATTTAAGAAGGGATTCCCACTTTTTAAAAAAATTGAAAATTAGTTATGAGACTCACTTTATATCGAATTTCAACAATCTAAACTATTTATTTTGTAAATCTCGATTCATATATCGTTTTTCCAAAAAATCATTTCAATCCGTTGTCTATTTAATTGTCACGATAAAATTTCACTAGTGTCTGTGAACTCAATTAGATGCATCAAATATTTCCGATTTAGTCAATATTTTGCAAGAATGATCTATGAGGTACAACTATAAAAATAGGCTGTTCGGATAATTGAATTTCGATGTGGTTTGAACCCTACAACAAATTCCCATTTAAAAAAAATGGAAGTCGCTTCTCTTGAAGACACACACACAACAGCTAAAAGGCAATAGTCCTGTTAGTAGCTGATTACGTCGGTCAACTATGCCATTATATGATAAGATAATGCTATTTATACAACCATTTTTACTTCCAACATACATTTGTTAATTTTTTGTCATCAATCTTCTTCAATTCATTCAATCCGACGATAGAAAATTGAGACAGATGTGTGAGAAGTTAAAATTAGTGTGTGAATAATACTATCCTGAATGATATTCGATTTTGAAAAGTGAGGTTTGGATTTTGATTTGGGGGAGCATCATTTCCATGCACACTCCGTCCAAAGAAACGTAACCAAAACCAATGGAAACGAAACAAGAAGTTGGCGAGGACTGAGGACGATCACCCCACTGCCCAATCTCAATTGTCAATTTTCTTGAAACCTTTCTTCAAGCTTTTAGTGACTCCTCAATTTATTCTTCAAGCTTTTAGCGACTCCTCAATTTATGGTTCCACTTTTTATAAATAAAAATGTCACCCAACGTCAAGTCCCAACTAAAGATGAGAGATTCTTGGTTGTTTTATGGCGATGCATCTCAAGTGTCAAAGTCTTCTTTTTTTTTTTTTCAGTTTTTTCTAAAGAAAAGATTAGCGGGTGGTTTCGTTGCGCCAGTCCACTTTTTTTGGGACTAAAAAGATTCACAAAGACATTTCAACATTTTCCTAGTCACCATTGTGTGATTCACTAGTACTAGGAATCGAACCCAGAAAGTGTCAAATCTATGAAACAATTTGATACCAAATTAGGTTGCCCATTGTGTGGTTTAGCTGAGCTCTCCCTTCTCCTAGTATAAAAATATTGATGTACTAAAAAAAAAAAAAAAGGTCTAAATTATAAGAGCAGCTCCAGCGGGAGCTTTTGCTCGAGGGACGGGCTCCGGAACAGGGCTGGATTGCCCGAGGGAGGAAGCCTAGCGTTGGCTGGCATGCGAGCTCGAGTAGGCCCGAGCGCCAAGCCCGTCGATTTGTGCTGGCCTGAGTGCCCAAAGGCAGTTTAACATGGGCTGACATCATGACGACGTCTCCACGCTTTTTGAGAGCCACGGAGACGTGGGTTCCAACGAAACTGACTGTGCTAGTGACGAGAACGGACATGCAGACGGCATATCTTGTAAAATCTCTGACCTTTTTTTCTTCTCGGTTCCTCTCTGATGTCTCTTTTTCTTTGTTTCTCCAAAACCCACAATTGACAAAATTTGGAACCCGTTTTTCAATTGGATTGGATTTGAAAATTTGGGTTTTTGATTTTGATATGCAAAAAGAAAGAGAGAAGAAAGGTAAACAAATGCATATTTTATTTTATTTGGGATATTAAAATATCTACCCCTTCACTCCCCTGCAAACTCATCTCCGCCGCTTCCTCCTCCCACGACCACCGTCTCCTGTTGCTACTGCAACTTCAAATTCTAGGCTTTCAACCAACCCCTCTTCCATTTCGGCAAGACCCATTGCCGGATTCTCAGGGCTTGGTTCTCCATCGACGTCGAATTCGGTTTAACCTTGCTCTTCTCCATCTCCCTCCTCCTCATATGGGAGCTCGACAGAGCTCTTAATCTCTTCCATGGAAGCTTCTTCGTCCACGGTGATTTCTGTCACTGTCCACAAACTGGGTCATGCTCTCGCCGCCGCAAGGTCTCTCCTTTTTTCTGTTTCTTTCTTTGTATTATTTTATAAATAAAAAATTACTATTATTTTATTGACTATTGCCAGGGCTATTCAAGTGCAACGGTGGAGATGCAAAAGGTAGTTACTGTTCATTAAGGGCAGTTAGTGTTCATTGGGCAAATTGAATAGTGAATAACCTAGGAGGAGGGCTCCCACGTTGGAGTTGCTCTAATAGTATGCAATTTTCGTATCAAATTCACTCAATTTTTGAAAAACGGTTAATTGTAGCAAATTCAATCGAATTTTTTTTTTTAACAAGTCTACAATTATTGAAACTTATTCTAAAGTCTACTAAACGTTTTTTATACATTGGTTAAACGTGATTAATGAACCCATTAGATCCGATGCTTAATGCACTACCATATGGATCTCTTCATCTTTTAACGAATTAATCGAAAAAGAATGCTTGGTGAAGGAGAGAAAGAGACAAGAGTATTTGTTTAGTGTGACGGTAACATGCTAATAATATTACGAAATAATAATACATGGTGAGAAAGAGAAGAGAATGGTACTCCCGCTTCAAGAGTTATAATTTTATTGATTAAAACAACGAGTACGATAATAGTTCATTCAAGTGTTCATATTCTAAATTGAGTTTAGCATCATATATAATTTATGCCAGCTCACGGTTATATTTCCATAAACCTAAATCATATCGTATTTTACAATTTTACTATTTAGATGGCAAATATGATGTTGCTTTCAGATTTCGTTCAAAGAAAAAAAAATGTTCCTTTCAGATTTCTTAGCAATTTAGATTGATTTTCTTATATTTGTTATAAAATATTCACAAATTTAAATTATGTGTTCGTGTACGCATGGGACGCATGTTTTAATTTTTAATAAAATAAAGCATCATTGGATAATAAAAGTACAGCTGTTTCTTTTCAAATTGAAAGGAGACCTTCAACCAAAACGGCACCGGACTGTATCGGTTTCAAACCATTGGATCTACTCTAGATATTTGCTTTACAAGTCAATTTCTTGGACGATTTCCTCACCTACTGGCCATTGGTCAACCATTAAGTAGAGAGACATATTTCAGTCGTATTGGATTCTATTATTTTGTATTATTAGTTTACGATCCCGCTATATTATTATAACCACATTGAAAGAATTTATTATTTACGTCGAATTGAAATATTACGTTACATTATTGATTTAAAATCCTACAACATTATCCTAACCTACTTTCTTTAAAAATCTTCCTTTTCTTAGGTTAAGATACCGTCACGATAACTTATTTAGATAAGTTGTAATCTTCAATCACAATCAGAATCAAATTAGTCGGAAAAAAGGAGAATCCTTTTTGGCTTTGAATTCCACAGCCTGCTTTCATTCTTGCTTTCAGATTACTATGCAGTCCAATCAAAACTCCATCAGATTCCTCGCAAAAACATAATCTCATATCCTTTTTTCTGTGCCCATGTGAATCTTCAACGTTGTCGGCGCTGTAATCGTTTTATATAATAATATAACTCAATCGTTTATGATTTTCCATGCATCTGGATTAAAGCCTGCAATATTTATTTATCAATATATATATGTAGTTCTGGTTTGAACAGAAGTCAAAACCTTCGTCCAGATTTTATCTTTTTAATTTTTTTTTAATATTCTGGAAAAGTGAAGGGTATATACTATTGAAAACCCAGTTGCATATTCAAGAATCTGAGTAGGTAATGACCAGAATATGCATATTTGATTATTTAAATACTGGTTTCTGCGTTTTTAATCTCTTTCAAGGTGACTGTTTACAACAGTAGTCATATATGAAGTGTCTAACTTTGTGTGTTTCTGAAACATAGGAAGCAGCCATGACTGAGGAAAGTGGAACCAGGGCTCCATTAAAGCTTGAGGTTCGTGCTCAAAGCAATGGACTTTTGTTTCCTCAAATTGATTTAGGCATTGAAATTTCTGTTGAGAGTGCGAATCCCACGTTGAAAAATTATTTTTGCGATTATGGTATCAGAGCAGGCTATCTGCGTGAGCGTTGGATGCTCACCTTCTATTACTCTTGGGGGTTTTCATTTTTTTCTCACTCTTTTCCAATTGAATTGTGATATCTGATACGTTTTGAGTTTTGAATTGTTGCAACAAGCAGGGACAGTATAAAGCTTTAGCAGTTTGTTGGTTCCTGGGGCTGGGATCCCTTGTCGCTTGGAACAGTATGCTCACCATAGGTGATTACTACTATAACTTGTTTCCGGTAAGCGCTACAAATGATCTTTTCAGATTAAGTGAATCAGGCTTGAAGTTGCAGGGCTATGGAAAAGTTTTGAACTTTATTTTCGTGTTTATTTTCCCCTTGGGTTGTTTGCAAGGGAAGTCTTGAAAAGTCTGATGAAAATTTCTTTTCGTAGACTTACCATCCATCGCGGGTTCTCACCCTTGTTTATCAACCGTTTGCACTTGTAACAATGGCAACACTAGCATACCATGAAGCAAAGGTTGACACCAGAAAGCGGAATTTAATTGGATATGGTCTCTTCTTCCTCGCTACCTTGATGCTTATAATCGTAAGCAAAACCTGCACTCTATTCTGTTACACGTTTTCTGTTGCTTTCGATCAATTAACTTCACTGTCAACTTTGTAAATAGGTGGATGTAGCCACGTCTGCGGGCGGAGGAGTTGGACCTTATATTGGTATATGCGCATGTGTTGCTGCATTTGGGGTTGCAGATGCCCATGTTCAAGGTGGAATGGTCGGGGACCTATCGTTGATGCGTCCTGAATTCATCCAGGTTAGTTTTTTTTATTTCACAGTTCGTTAATGATTATGACTTCTGTTTGTAATTTAATGTTCTGCTTCCGCAGTCCTTCTTTGCTGGTTTGGCTGCATCAGGCGCTCTAACCTCTGGCTTGAGGCTGATGACAAAAGCTGCTTTTGAGAAGTCTCATGATGGTCTTCGCAAGGGGACGAGTATGTCAATTTCCTTTACATATAGACAGTTGGGGTGGTTGATATATATTCATATGCTTCTTGTTATATTGTGGTTGTATGTGTCAAAGCCGAGGATGTGGATTTGAGGTTTGTAGAAGTTGTGCTCTACGTTCTTTATCAAATATGTCCTAGGAAAACAAAATACATATTAGGCGGCGAAGCAGATTCCATACTAAGCTGCTTTCTGAAGCTAGCATAATAATACTTTCTGAAGGATAGTTTGAGTTCCTTGGTCAGTGATAATTTCTTGTGTAACTGATCTTTTGCAGTGTTGTTCCTGACAATTTCTACATTCACCGAGTTTCTCTGTATTCTTCTATATGCATTTTACTTCCCGAGATTGCCTATAGTGAAATACTACCGCTCAAAGGCAGCTTCCGAAGGCTCTAAAACTGTAAGTCTGTAACCGCCGATCTTGCTGCTGCTGGAGTCCAAACACAAGCAGACATAGAAGTATTGAACTTCTTTAAATTCTGATGATGCCTGTTCTTGAGGATCTGCTTGGATATCCAATTACTAAAAACCTTTCTAAAATTATCGCAGGTCTCAAACGATGCCAAAGTAGTTCCAACTCGATTGAGCACTATGCAAATATTCAAGCAGAATATAGATTTTTGCCTTGACTTGTTTCTGATATATGTGCTGACATTATCAATCTTCCCTGGATTCATATTCGAAAATACCGGAAATCACCAGTTGGGGACATGGTAAGTTTCGATTCCTTTCATATTTTAAACGCTTGTTCTCTAAGCATGCCTCGTAATCTCATTTACTCTGGTGCGGTTGTCCGTTGTGAACTCTCTCAGGTATCCGCTTGTCCTGGTTGCAATGTACAATGTGTTGGATTTGATATCGAGATACATACCCCTCATCAAATGCCTGAAGATTGAGTCCAGAAAGGGCCTCCTGATTGCAATCCTATTGCGTTTCCTCTTCGTTCCAGCGTACTACTTCACAGGAAAGTACGCTGACCAAGGGTGGATGATCTTGCTGACATCAATCTTAGGATTAACAAATGGTTATCTCACTGTCTGTGTCATGACAGTGGCACCCAAAGGCTACAACGTACGTAACCTGTTCCGAATATAACATATGTTTTCGCGGTTTCTAATGAAATGAAATCAAAATTAATTTCTGGTTGTTTGATTTGCAGGGACCTGAGCAAAATGCCTTGGGAAATATACTTGTTCTGTTTCTTTTGGGAGGCATATTTGCAGGGGTTTGCCTTGACTGGTTGTGGCTCATTGGTAAGGAAAAATTCTAAGTAGCAAAAGTGTGGGATTGAAGAAATAAAATTGCTCATTTGAATACTAATTTCGTCCTTCCGATGAATTGAAGAACGATTAGGAACTGCGAATTGCAACCGTGTAAATGATTTGTTTTGGGTGTATAGTTTGATATGCCTTGTTTAAAAATCCATAACTTTTCATGTCATTGATTTGTAGAACTTTTATTCTTACTTGAATGAGAGAGAGATATGTAGTGTGACATGAAGATATATTGCAAATAGGCAGGAAATTTCGTTGACCCAGTCATTGTCTCTCTACTGCGTAACAAGGGCATATCCCGTACTTCATGAAAATAGAGAGAGACTGACAGAGAGAATATACTTTTGGTTATACTCAAGATTTTGCTTATTGGCCTTGCTAATTTTGTACAGAGGGTAAATTGTAGGCAACTAATTTGATCGGATTGAGATCCGCTTCGGAACCAAGGGATCAAGCATTTCGGACCGTTTAATTTAAAATATGTTGTCCTTTATTAACCTATTTCACTGGTCCACTTTACATACAATCTCTCTCAAACGTCCATATATCTCTCTCTTGAATGGTCTGAATTGTTCGATTCACGGACTCTGGAGTGTGAGATCCCTTGAGGATCTCAATCCAATTTGATCATCTGAATCACAGTTGACCAAAGTTAACACCGCATTACATGCTTTCTCTATATCTCCTCAGCCCTTGAGGTTTTTTTTTTTTTTTTTTTTTCATTTTTGTCCTCTCATTTCCTGAAAATACCCAAATTAAATTTAAGCATTCTTACTTTTCGGATTTCCCACTAGTTTTATGGATAAAATACAGTTAAATTTGCAGTTTTTATCCCATTAGGATAAAATCGGTGTTTTTACAGTTACCATTTAACGGTTCATCTCAAGTTCTCCGTGCATATATGTTAATATCATAGCATCCACTTTATCAACCAAACTCATCAATTTTCACTATCAAACCCCATGAAAATGTCTGGATAAACATTATAATGTGTTTGAGAGTTCTTGAATAAAACCTCTCTAGCCATTTCTCGTCATCTAAGTATTCACGCGTGTCTCAAGAAACTTGTAGATTATTAACTAAACACTGCCTTGTTGTGAACCCTATACCTTGCCTTCTCTCGACTACAACTCCTTCAATACATGGTTACGTGAAGCAATAGTTTCTTATGTTCCAAAGGATTAAGGGCACTAATAGATTCATAACTTTAGCATTAAGAAACGTTCGACTTCCTTTTCGTCTTCCTTTTGTTCTGTAAAACTCGTCATTTTTCTCTTCATTTCATGTAATGGCGGTTTTGCTAAACACTGCAATATGTTTACTTAAAATAGTTTTTAGGAAGAAGCGTAAATATATACTTTAAAATGTTAGCTTTCAATAAGATTTTGAGGTTCGAAAAACTAATACAAGAACGTCCGGTTTGCCTATTCCGGAGTTTGCACAAGGAGTCAATTCCGGTGTCATGGGAAAAACCGAAAATTGGCTGGACTAAACTGAACTTTGATGGATCTTCCAAACCCGAAGTTGGAAAGGCTAGCATTGGAGGGCTGTTCAGAAACCACAAGGCCGAGTTCCTACTTGGTTATGCTGAATCCATAGGAAAGGCCAACAGCATCATTGCGGAACTGGCTGCGCTCAGAAGAGGCCTTGAGTTGGTGTTGGAAAATGGTTGGAGCAACATGTGGCTCGAAGGAGACGCGAAGACATTGCTTCAGATTATCGCGCAGAGGAGGCAGATTCGATGCGTGGAGGCACAAAGGCAGATTAGTGACATAAACTTGATCATACCGGAGATTAACAACTGCGTCCTGACTCACGTTTATAGAGAAGGCAACAGGGCCGCTGATAAGTTTGCGAAATTGGGACATTGTTATGGAAAGCCTCAAATTTGGCAGCACATTCCTCCCGATGAAGTGTTATCCATCGTGCAAGAAGATGCCGAGAGTAAGATCGTTTTTCGTCGTAAAAGATGAGAATTTAATGCATGCATCCTTCATTTTCGTATATATTTGTGCTAGGCTAGTACCAATTTGGATGCCTAAGATGCTCATTTTTTGAGTTCTTTGGTCTGAATCGTTGCAATTAGTTCTTATATGTATATAAAAAGGGATTAGTTGATATTATTGGTCACTTAAGCTTGTAGTTTATGAGACTTTGTAAATGAAATCTTAGTGCTTTTAGAGAGGCTGAGGTACCTCCAACACCATGTGTATAATTGTATTGCATTTTGTCATTTTCCAAAGGGTCTGATGGTAACATTCATCTCCTAATTCTTATATCAAGAGAAGTGATTTCCGCACTCTTATTTCTTCCTGCATTTCTCTCTTGTTTTCTAGATATTAAAGGAATAAATCGAAAGAGAATCAAGGCATGAAAATAAAAGGAGCAGTGCAAAAAGAGAAAATGAGAGTTTGAAAATAGTTACAATAAGAGAAGGGTAGTGTTATTCACACTTATTTTTATTTTTTACACACCTTGTTAATTTTTGTTCATGATCTTTTTCAATTCATTCGGTCCGACGGTCGAAAATTGAGAGGAGTGTGTAATAAGTAAAAATGGGTGTGTAGATAACACCACCCTAAAAGAATAAAGAATCTGGTTTAAAATTAGGGTTATTGCCATGTAATTTTCAAAGAATATTTGCCCTATAACTGGACCTACTCATTATTGTTTTTTACGTGCATAACTTAATCTCTCTTAAGAAAAATAATCTAATGATTAATCATGATAATTAAAGAAAATAACAGATCTATAGAGAGAGGTGTTTGGGGTTAATCTAGGTGGCGTGTAGTGTAGTACAACAAATTTGATCAGTACCATATATAGTCAGCAGTACAAATCTAGAGAGCAGCAGCAGTTTTGAGCTGGTAGTACAAGGTCAAGAGATTGAATACAACTTTGTGTACTGCATCTTCAATCTAATGTATTGCTAGTTGCCGCACCCAATATATATTATGTATGGGGCTCAAATCAGTCATACAGTTAATGAGGAAGCACTGGAGGATCCAGATTGAAGAAACATCATTGAGTGCAGCGTTGATGAAAGTTCGTATTCCTTCTGAATCTTCATCAGGGCATCGAAACATTTCATCAACGCTGCACCCAATTATGTTTCTATCCATTTTGGCAAGTGCTTAGCTATTGTTTCAACTTTCAATGTTGTAACTAGGCCTTTTTCTTCAACGCTTGGGAAGCTAGTAAGTCCAGGAAATGCCATCGAAAAATCTTTTGTAACGTAATTATATATATATATATATATATATATATATATATATATATTGTATAGCCTGCAACTCTTTTTGAGATTGGAAGTTCAGTCTCTCCTCAATTACCAATATGATAAATTATTTTGTTCCTTAATTTCTTTGAATTTGACTTTTGAGAAGAGAGTAGGAAATTAGGGAATAACAACTGTTTTAATTATTATTAATTTGATCTATATATTCAATTTCTTCAATAGAGCAAGCATGAGGTCTGACTTTTTCTCAGTTTTTTTTATTCTTTCAACCTAAAAGTATCAATCTTATTTAAAAAAATAGGGGTTTAATTAAATATAACAAGCTATACCCAAATACAAAATACACATAAAAGAGGACCAGGAATACTGATTTTGCAAGCACTTCCTAATTTTCTTGGTAAAATTAATATTTAGATTTTTTATGATCTAAATTCCAAATTAAGCATTAATCGAGGTCAATGTTCATGTCATGAACACAAATAGAAAATTCACTCCTCATGCAAAACTGCAACCATCCTGTACGTAAACGTAACAGTAGTCGTACACTTAAGCTTTTCCTTCAAACAAAACCCATAAAAAATATAAATCAGAATATGCTTTTGCGAATTTTGAAGAAACCTCTCTGGAAATTTTCATAAATATTATTTTGGTATAAACCGTATAATTCAAATGCTGCTTGCTGCCTCAATTAGCGTTCCAGAATTCTGAATCTTCTAATTGCTTTGCCTCCACTCAACTTCATAACCAAGGAGAAGACCTTTATTACGTCAAGCAATAGTTCATTTTACACAATCGTGTTGGTTTTCAGTTAATCTAAACTTCTGATTAGCATCAAAATGCAGATATATGTCTATATATTCCATATTGTACTTAATCAATTGAAGGTTTCATTTCAAAGTGCTCTCTCTGAAAAACCATACACGTGATGATCGATGAAGCGCATTTTTGTTACAAGCTCACATCGAACAAACATTGCCGAAAGCGTTTTTGATAGTTGAAAGTGTTTTCAGTCATTCTTATAACACCACCGATTAAACTAGTACAAGTCTACAGCGGAGAAATCATGTTAGCGTTTACAAAAATTTGGAGGTGCCAAAGTCTAACTAGTACTACAAAGCCCGGTTGGTTTTCAGTAAGAAATTATCGAAAAAAGCCGATTCCGGTGAAATGGGAAAAGCCCAAGATTGGATGGACCAAGTTGAACTTCGATGGATCTTCAAAAGGCAAAACAGGAAAAGCTAGCATTGGAGGGGTCATTAGGAACCACAAGGCAGAATTCTTGCTAGGGTTTGCTGAGTCCATTGGAGAAGCCAACAGCACCATTGCTGAGTTGGCAGCCCTAAAAAGAGGCCTCGAGTTGGTGTTAGAAAATGGCTTTAGAGACGTGTGGCTTGAAGGAGATGCCAAGGCATTGCTCAATATTATTGTGAAAAGAAAGAAAGATTTTAAATGTGTAGAAGTTCAAAGGCAAGTTAGCGATGTGAATTCGATTTTGCCAAAACTCAACGGTTGCATTGTGAGTCACGTTTATAGGGAAGGCAATCGAGCCGCAGATAAATTTGCTCAAATTGGACATCAGCTAGAGGAGCCTAGGATCTGGTGGAACGTTCCTCCTGATGAAGTTGTAGCCATTGTGCATGAAGATGCAGAAGGCAAGATTGTCCTCCGCAGAAGATGATATGCAGATATTCTTCATGCAGGATGCATGTATATAATGTTGACATGAGGAAGAACATATTTACTAATTATATCATCGTAAATTGTTTGAATCTCAAGACGTTCGTCGAACCAAATTGTATATATACTTCATATCAATTTGTATTTTTCAAATGAAACAAAAAAAAGAAATTTAATGAAAGCATTATTCTGTTTTAATTAAATTAGGTACAAATGAGCTGTGTAATTAACTAGAAAGCTATGTACAGCATGCTACTTCGGGAAATAGCAATATCTTGGTATGGAACCCACGTGTTTTTTCTAGGAGCACTATGCAGGCTTTCTTTTCTTTGTTATCAACTTCACAATTCTTCCAAATGACCATAAAAACTTGTAAAAAGATAATGCCAATGCCATTTTCCAGGAAATGGAACGTGCAAAGCTGCATCTGTTTGGACAAAGCGATAATCTAAATTGCTCTTGTCGACAACAAAGGAGTAATCTTAAGTGCATGCTAAATTAATTCATAATGAATTAAACTTCAAACGAACAAATTAACAACTGAATTATAATGCAATGATATACGTAGCATGCATGTTTTTTATAAATCATGTTGTTTCTCATGATTGCTCATGAAAGTGAAGAAAGTTTACATACTGCATAATATCAGACAAATTCAATTAAAATAACTAAAACTAGAATTAGTCGGATGCAGCATTGCAAGTTCGCAGCTGCATAGCATGGCAATCAGATGAAGAAAAGCGAGAAAAACAATTTCAATAAGCAGTTGCATGGGACACTCCTTTTCTCTTTTTCTTCCTTATTTAAATCCCAAATAAACAAAAGATAGTCCAAAGTTGCAGCAAATTAACCCAAAATAAAATATATACAGCACATTAAATTTGGACATGCTAAAAACTGAACTATACACACACACACACTAAAAACTGAAAAGCATTCGAATTGCCACATCAATTTATCAAAATTCCAAACTTTGAATTCAGAGCTCTAATCACATGCAACACAACCTATCAATCAAAGCTGCATAAAAAGTACCCCAAATTTGCAAATTGAAAAATATGTAGTGAGAAAAACCGAATAAAAACCTACGATGCATGGACACGAACACGATAATACAACATGATTCGGAAATACAACACAGCACGATAATGCGAAGAGATATCACTGTGCCCATGCATGGTAAAAACCAATTGCAGCCAAATTTAGTAAACTGTCACTGAATCAGCCTCCTGTCGAACCAAATTCATAACAGTAAAAAAAAAAAAAAAAAAAAATCTTTTTGCAAAATATGAGAATTCAGTGCGGCAGCAGAGTTGCAGAGGTGTAACCTGACCAGATTATCTTGGATGTTGATTTCTTGAATCTGACCAGATGCACGATTTCGAGACCAAATGGGACTCCTTCTTCCCCTCTAATTACGGAATATGCCCCTCAAAACTCAATCTTTTAGATTAAGCTCCATCTGTTTCTCCCAATATAAATACGAAAAAAGTAAAATTCCCAAAACCCTTAAAAATAATCCCTTTCCTTTCTCAAAAGCCCCTTGCTTTGTCTCTCTTTTCTCAGTCGCGAGCGTTTTCCCGAGAAAATTAGATATTTTCCGGGAAAATCAGATCAATTTTGTGGAATGGGCGAGGAGGGTGCGCTGCCGGACCATCTGCGGTGCGGCCGGACCGACGGCCGGAAATGGCGGTGCAAGCGGAGGGTCATGGACGACATGAAGCTCTGCGAGATTCACTATCTCCAAGGCCGTCACCGTCAGTTCAGAGAGAAAGTTCCCGAGTCACTCAAGCTCCAGAGGACGCCCAAAAACGCGGGGGAAAAAGATCAAAACGGCAGCGGAAACGGCGGCGGAGTCAAAATTAGGGCACGGAAAGTGGAGAATTTGGTGAAGCTGCTGAAGCGGAAGCGATCCGACGAGGCGGTGAAGAATTGCAAGAAGAAGAAGCGGAAGGTGAAGTTGAAGAAGAGCGAGTTGAATTTGGAGCTCATACGGATGGTGCTGAGGAGGGAGGTCGAGAAGCGGAACCAGACGACTACGAAGAAGAAGAATGTTGTGGAGGAGAGTGAGGATGGTGATGAGGACGACGATGACGGCGGCGGTGATCTCACCAGAGACTTGCCCAATGGCCGAATGGCAATCTCTTCATCTTCCTCGCAGTCGCCGAGGCTTAGGTCCGGCAATGCAGGTTCCAATTCGTCTTCTGATGGGAAGGTCGGGGCTGATTTGCCTCCGGTTGCTACGCGGCGGAGGTGCTTTCGGTCAAAGAACATCGAGCCAGTTCCTGCTGGCACATTGCAGGTAAGTTGAATGACCAAAAGAAACAATTATGGTCGTATGGTTTTTGAAATTTTTATTCTTTTGGTTTAGGTTCTGCCATATAATGTGGGGAAGTTGAGGAAAGGTAAGAGGAGAAGGTGCCATTGGTGTCGAAAAAGAGGGAGCGGTGTTTCTTCTGCTCTAATTAAGTGTTCGAGTTGCCAGAAGCATTTCTTTTGCTTGAATTGCATCAAAGAAAGGTTTGTTTTGTGTTTTGTGGATTATGGCCTCAAATTTATGTTTGAATCTTAGAGCTAAGTTTCATGTTACCAATTCTCATAGACTGCAATGCTGGTGCACAGTTCTTGTTTCAACCCTTTTTTATGGATTTGGTCGTCATTAGTTAGAATACTGGCCTTGAATACTGAAATGTATGTAAATTTCACCACTATCTTTCGTTTGATCCGAGAGATTGAAGTTTTGTAATAAAACTCTATAAAGAACTTGTATATTTCTGTCATGCTAGAAAATTCACCCTTGTCTGCGTATCTGATATCTATATGAGAAGCCATGATTGTGTAGAATGTTCTGCATCCTACAAGATGAAAAAATTGGTAGGGACACAGAGAGAATCCAATTCTCTGGGCCAAATCTGACAGTTCATTGGTAGGAATAGAACTCATTGCAATAATATCGTTATGCTCCCAAGCTGTTTGCTAAAGTTCTTCTCCTTGTTATAACCGATGAGGCTTGATGAATCTTGGTTTTTAAAACAATTTAGGTACTTTGATACAAAAGACGAAGTCAAAATGGCATGCCCAGTCTGTCGAGGAACTTGCCCCTGTAAGGAATGCTCTGAAAATCAATCAAAAGAAGCGGAAAGTAAGGTCTGACATTAAATTTGGCTCATTTGTGAACTTGCTCATGCTTCGTATGATGTTAGATGCTAATGATTTAAATCATGCACACCCTTTTTTTCAGGATTATTTGGGGGTTAAGAATAAAGTTGAAGTAATACTACAGTTCCATTATCTGATTTGTATGCTTCTTCCCGTGCTAAAACAAATAAACCAAGATCAGAAAGTTGAGCTAGAAGCAGAGGCAAAAATGAGAGGTAGTGTGTAATTCTACTGACAATGTTGCTCTTTGCGCCAACTTTGTGGTCATAACTGAAAAAACTATCTTCTTCTTCGTAATACCAGGGGAAAAGCTATCTGAAGTTCATATCAAGCAGGCTGAATATAGCTGCAACGAACAACACTGCTGGTATGTTCTATAATTCTGCAATGTTTTAACGGTTAAAGTGAAATTTATGTAATGATCTTGCATTGATTGTGTGGTGCATCAATGACTTTTGGAACAGCAATAAATGCAAAGCTTCAATAGTGGATCTCCATAGAAGCTGCCCAAATTGTTCCTATAACCTTTGTCTAAGTTGCTGTCGAGATCTTTTAGGTGGGAGCCTTTTTGGTGGTATAAACACAACTCTCATGAAGCAGTCTAACAAAAAGAAAACTTGCATCTCTCGTAAGGGGCAACTTGTAAAGAAGCCAATAACCACCCATAAACAAAGTTTCCGCAGTTCGTACCCTTCTTCTGCATCGGTACCTAGCTTGAAATCTTGTAATGCTATTAATGGTATATCTTGCCCACCCAAGGAGCTTGGAGGTTGTGGTGACAGCCTCCTTGATTTGAGATGTGTTTTTCCATTAAGTTGGATCAAAGACCTAGAAGTAAGTGCAGAAGAAATAGTTTGCAGCTATGAATTTCCAGAAACTGCTGACATGTCTTTGTGCTGTCCACTATGTTTGGGCGTGGACCAGAAAACTGATGGGATTCAACAGTTGCAAGAAGCTTCAGTGAGAGAGAACTCAAACGATAACTACTTATACTACCCAACGCTGTTGGGCACAAATGGTGATAATGTTGAGCACTTTCAGAAGCACTGGAGTAAAGGTCATCCTGTAATAGTCCGAGATGTACTTCAAACTACATCAGATTTGACTTGGGATCCAGTGTCCATGTTCTGCACTTATCTTGAAGGGAGCATTGCTAGATATGAAAATAACACAAATTCAAATGAAGCTATCCACTGCTTGGATTGGTGCGAGGTCAGTGGAGTTCTACTGCTTGT
Source organism: Pyrus communis (assembly GCF_041283825.1). Taxonomy (NCBI): domain Eukaryota; kingdom Viridiplantae; phylum Streptophyta; class Magnoliopsida; order Rosales; family Rosaceae; genus Pyrus; species Pyrus communis. The sequence goes on along the minus strand of NC_142574.1, from coordinate 31,172,424 downwards.
AGATTTGCTCTCTTTATCTTTTGATTCACGATTTCTACACCTAATCCCATTCTCAAATTTAGCCCTTAAAAAGAAAACTGATAGTCCTCTGCATTTTTACCTCCTTTATCTCTAAACTCTTCAAGTACACATGATTATATTCCTACCCTCCAGCCTTCTTTCTTCTAAAAGAAAAACTTATATATATTATATGGCAGGTGGAACTTGGAATCAGGCAGTATTTCATGGGTTCATTAAGGGGGCAGGCCCAACGAAATGTATGGAATGAGACACTGAAGTTGAAGGGTTGGCTTTCTTCGCAGTTGTTTCAGGAACAGTTTCCGGTTCATTATGCTGAAGTAATACGAGCTCTACCACTTCAAGAATACATGAATCCCATGTCTGGGCTTTTAAATCTTGCTGCAAGGATGCCACAAGAAATCCCAAAACCTGATCTAGGTCCGTGTGTTTATATATCATACGGCTGCACCGAGCAACTTGTACAAGCTAATGCAGTGATGAAGCTATGTTATGACTCATATGATGTGGTATGCCTTGTAATTATTCCTATTACTTTACTGTCAAGTGATCTCTTGTTTCTTTTGAGGTTGTGCTGCAATTGGACAAGTAGGCACCATATCATATTAATTGTTGAAGAAACTGTAAATGCTTTCCATGCATTCTATTTGAAATTATACGTTGATACCTATGTAGTCTCACCTCACCTGGACAACTTCACCAAGCATTAATTTAACGTCTTGGTAAATTCATTTGAGTAAAAATTTAGGTGGAAGAATATATAGAAAACCATAAGCTGTTTGCTAAACCTTCACCATTTTTATATATTTTTTGGTTGTTAAAGATTAGCTTTGCTTTGGTAACATTTATTTTTTCAGATCTAAGTGTTCCATTTCATTTATTCAGTCGATGTTTTTTGACCCTAGGTTAACATTTTGGCACATACATCAGATGTCCCTATCTCTGATGAACAAGTTTCAAAAATAAGAAAGTTACTGAAAAAGCACAAGGCTCAATATCAGAGGGAGGTTTCTAGGGTTACTCGTGAACAATTTGTGGCAAAAAAAGACAATGGAGAATCATTATTGTTTAGTGAAACCATGAAAGAAGCAGGGCTACATAATGTGATCGGAGAGGAGATGCATTTACGCAAAAGAATTGCTAGAGAGTCTTGCTTCTCCACGCATGAAGCATGCACAGATGCTGAAACATCTGATTCTGATACTGATTCTGAAGCCACACTAAGTAGCTCTGGGAGACTTCATGATGCTGAAACATCTAAAGATACAAAGTGTGAGGTTCTGGTCGACAGCTGCAATAGCTATGAAAAGCAAACCTTGGACAAGTCTTGTGGTGCCCAATGGGATGTGTTTCGCAGACAAGATGTCCCAAAACTTATAGAATATCTCAGAAGGCACTCTAATGAATTCGCTCGTAAATTTGACTTTCATAAGCATGTAAGCCCAAAACCAATAGCTACAGCATTTGAGCATATCAGGTTAAACACTATCTTACTTTTTGACGTCCACACTTACTGCAGGTTGTTCATCCCATTCTTGATCAGAGTTTCTTTCTAGACTCAAGTCACAAATTAAGGCTCAAGGAGGAATTTAGTAAGTGTAATTTGTGTCATTTCAATCACTGGTTGAATTATGAATAACTGAAGTTAACCCACCACTCATTGTCACCAGAAATTGAGCCTTGGACTTTCGAGCAACACATAGGAGAAGCTGTTATCATACCTGCTGGATGCCCATATCAGATTAGGAATTCTAAGGTGTGTGACACTTTTATGATCTAGTATTCAGAAAAACCTTTTGAATCTTTCATATTTTACTACTTCTGAGTTTTTGGAATGATTACCAAGAATTTTTACAGGACTTGTACTTATTATGCAGATAAGTTTATTGTTTCCGCCATTTATCACAATATTGGACATTCTGTTTCTTTTGACATGCAGTCTTGTGTGCATGTGGTGCTGGACTTTGTATCACCCGAAAATGTTGCCGAGTGCATCCAGTTAACTGATGAAGTCCGTCTGCTTCCAGCAGACCATAAAGCAAAAGTTGACAAGCTAGAGGTGAACTTTCATTGATATTAGTACGAGATGTCATTTTTTCTCCATAATGTGCATAAAAATTGATCAGTGATAGAAAGTGTCTGCCCTTGTCATGAAATGCAGGTGAAGAGAATGGCCCTTAATAGTATTAGTTCAGCAATCAAAGAAATACGTGAGCTTACTTGTGCAATGTAAGTGCCCCCGCTGAGGAAGACATTTATCTCCTCTGTGCTTCCAAGTTCCAACATTTAGCACCTGCAGAATTTTCAGAAAAAAGAAAACAAATGGAGATTCTTCCTTGGACATGTCAAGATGTTGCATGACAGTTGGGATTTTAAACGATTGTCGAGTATCCACTGCCTGTTTGTAAATGCTGCATTGCCGAGGCTCTAGGTCCCCAAATTGTTGGACTCTATCCATACTCAAATAAAAGGTATAGAACTCATATTTTCCGATTAAATCATGCTTCTACATCGACTGGCATATGGAATGATGATGCGTGTATTGTGTGTGTGTGTGTGTGTGTAAACCTTGGCTCACCCGCTCATTCTCTCCATTCTGAGAAAGTATAGTTGTCTGTTTTGTTCACCGCCATGAATACTGCAGGATTGTCTAAGCACTTACCATGTTCCTTACAGGTAATGGTTAGATGATCACGGCTATATCTTCTAGGAACATCTGGAAACTGCGTCAGCTGTAGATCATGGAGAGGCTACTTTGATTTGTTTTGATTCTATTATACAGAGAGGTGTATATACATTCTTCATTTGTTACGGTCACGATAAAAGAGCTAAGCGTTATTGTTCCTTCCCAGCAGAGAACAAGAAACAGAAGGAATGGGAAGCATTGATCTTACATCAGACGGGAATGTTTCTCGAAACCCTGCTTCATTACCCAGTAAGTAGCGTCTGATTACGTGCTGGTACAATTTCATTTCACGACATATAACCATGATGTTTTCCGATCCTTTATGGGCATAGAACATTCGAGTCTGGGTCACTACTGAACGCTTTTCGGATGGCACGAGAACTAGCGAGCGAAAACTAACTTTTCGAGTGTAGCTATTGTAGCTTTTAATGGTCAAGTCATTAGGGTAACGGTTTCGTCTTTTCCGTACGTTTTTGTTCACTCTATTCCTCGTATCTAGCTGTTTTTGTTCACTCTATTCCGTTGCATTGAAATCTTGCGATTTGATTGATTCTATATTTTGTTGGTAATATCAAGTTCGTAGTTCCAACTGGATCGATCCGATCCGACCCGACGAGAGAAAATTTCTACTCATGTTTTTTGTTTTGTTCTTGGCAAGAGGAGACGAGGGGAGAGTAACTTAAACAACAATGATAAGTGCCGTAAACAGATATGTCAAGTAAATAATCTCAAGGAAGGCATTAATTTGTAAAACTGCAAGCTGTACAGGAAAGAATACATCTCCACTTTATTTCTCTATTTTTTCCACTACTGTTTTTGCTTCAGGCTTCAAAACAGGAAACGTTTTTCGCCGAAAACAAGCTAAATAATACACAAAGGATTGAGCCTTCAAAATATTGAATAAAATGAAATCAAATTAAAGATCAAAGCATTCGTGTCCGTTTTTCTTGGGAATGGTATATTTTGGGATTCAAAAGTGTCAAAATTGTTTTTGTAATTGTAGCAGTAGCACTGACAAAGACCTTCTTATGGAGCCATTAGCCCCTCAATTGTGTAGGAAAGGGACTTTGCCCAGTCGGCTTTGAGAAGTAGCGTTTGCAATGTGTGCATCACATCGTACCCAGGGTCGAGTTTCCGCTGCCATCCCTGCAAAACACAATCAGTCAGATATGGGGAGCAGTTATCGACGAAATCACTCAAATAATCAACCATCAGTTGTGAAATCTAATCCCATTCGTTTTAGTTTTACAAGAAAACAAAATTGGCTTTATAAAGAGAAGCAGAAAGGAGTTAAGCAATCAACAACAGACGGGCAATTGCTCGTGCTTGTATTGCAAGGATTACAGAATGCAACAACAGGTTTCATTTCATAAGAGAATAGCCATGCTTCAGCCGTGGTGGATATATAAAGGAAAACGGAATCACCTCGAGTACCAAAGTTGTTACCATGACAGTACAGACATTGCCATCAACATTGACTCTGTGACGCCTAACTTTCTCCAGTAACTGCTCAATACACTCAGCAGGATGGACTGGATCACCTTCTGGAGTACCCCAGAAAGCAAATGACTCCTCCACTTCCTGTAAGAACAATAGTAGACTGAGGGAAACTTGTAAAGCAAGCTTCTCAAGTACGTAATAACATTTAAGAACTGCACTTGACTACAACCCTTAATACACGAATAAATGAAACAAGGAGTGAATAGTACACATATCACATCTTACAACTGTGATTAATAGAATTCACACTTTGAGACAAGAAATTATTACTAGGGAAAGTTTGATTCAAAATATTTCCAAACATGAAATTTTTCTTTAGATAATCATAAACTTAATGATAAATATATATTTAAAGGGGAAATAAAATTTGCAATTTATTTAATGAGCTAACCAAACAAGAGGCAAAACCTTTTATGGTGAATTAAGTTAAAGAGAATTGAGTTCCCTAAGCATACGTAGAATTACAAATAAACTTCCCATCATTACCTCAATGAAAGCCTTTGGGTCAGGGCATTTCTGTTGCTTTGATAGTCTGAGTGTGCACTCAGCAGCAGTGCGCCCATCACGACAAGCAACCGCCTTGAAAAAATCCACTAAGTTTACTCTATCATTTTTAGAGAGTTCAGCAGTCATGCCTACATCAAGGAAAATGACATGTGGCTTTGATTTGAAGAGTCTCTTCCTAGAAGACTTGTTCTGAGCCACCCGGACAAGGATATTTCCAGGATGCATGTCTGCATGAATAAAGTTGTCCACCTGAAGGAAGAGATTCTGTTAACTTAGAATGTACTGAACAAAAAAGAAAATAAAAAGTTACACATAATGCATAATAGCAAGCTGGGCATGGGGACTGTCGTCAGCTGCTTATAGTCATCAGCTAATTCATGCATACGATAATTATGCTTTTTCTTATTAAAGTATTAAGACAACCTTCAGCTATATCAAACAGTAGAAATCACTAACTTTAACATACAAAGAGATGCTTATGAGGTTCAAACACAATGCAATCACCATAGTTCTAAAGCAGAAAATGCATTGCAACAAACATGAAGGGTATAAATGTTACCAGGAGCATCTTCAAAAGTGCATGTGTCCCGATGTGAGCAAGTGCAGATTTAATCCGATCATGCCCTTCAAGATCATCAACATAGTGTGAGACACATTCCCCTTGTTCATAAGTCTCCACCAAAACAGCAGGATGCACAAGTGGATACACAGGCTTTGGGAAAGAGACATCCTTCCATCTACGGAAATTATAAATAAAGCGGCTCAAATGGGCAGCTTCCCTCGCTAGGTCAACTTGAGACATCATAAAAACAGCAAACTGCTGCACACTTTCATCCAATCTCCACCACTTTAAAGCAGGAATGAAAGTTGAAATTTTTGCAACCAGATTGATTATAGCAAAATCTCTCCTAATTGATTCACCAACACCGGGGTGTCTAACCTTTACTGCAACTACTATGGGCTTCATCTGTTGACCAGGGTATCTAAATCTTAAAGTTGCTCGATGCACTTGAGCAATACTTCCAGATGCTACTGGCTTCTCTTCAAAATTGTCAAAAATCTCGGGCAGCTTGCGTCCAAATGCTCGTTCGATAGTTTTCTTCGTGTAGGCGAAGCTATGTTCTGGAGCTTTGGTGTGAAGCTCAGAGAGTTTAGTGCATAAATCTCTCGGGAAGAGATCAGGCCGTGTAGCTGCCCATTGACCCCATTTGATGAAAGCTGGACCTGCCAATTCCAATGTTCGGTGAACAACATGAAGCCACAACTTCCTAAACTCAGGTCCAAAGCAATCAGCAAATGCAGCCATCACTATGCTGGGTGTGAACAAGATTCCTAGGGCGACTGCTCTGAATATCAAGATTGCACCTTCTAAAACTGCAAACGCTAATGAGTTCATAAAAGCATGTCCATCCTGTGCACGCATGTACAAAGTATTTCCTGGTGGTTGGTATTCCGTTTCTGCCAAAGACCTCTGTGACCATGCTAGCTTCCCACTTGTGAAGGCAAAAATACCAGGAAGCAACAGGTTAGAACGGGTTACAGCCAAGCTGAAAGCTTGTGCAAAATTATTTATACGCGAGAATCCACGACCACTAGAGGAAAATCTTTCGGAGAGCCTTTTCCAAGCAAGTTGGGCATGATGTCTCACTGCACTTCTTGCAGGAATGACAGAAAAACTCCGGGAATAATTACTCCGGTAAGAACCCCTTGTGGTATTGTACAATGAGAATGTGGCATGTCCTCTAGTAGGAACCGTATAGTCCCGGTAGAATCTGTACTGGGGATGATGTAGGCCAATTCTAACAATTGTCCCATACTTTTCCGCTTCCGGAAAACTCTGTTTCGGGCTTTTAACAACCGCATTCGCTACTTTTCTAAAGCTTTTTAAGGTCAAAAATCTGCATTGCAAATACCAACCCAATTAAAATCATCATATTACCATTCCAATTCGCAAACATATAGAAAAATCGCTTCATTTGTCAAAAAAATCGACACTCCATTCCCATTTGCAACAATGATTCATACATCAAAAACGAAAATCAAGAATTATAAACAACTACCCAATTTTCCAATGTTTCCAAATAAAAGGCGATTGCTTTCTTATCACTAAAACAAATCGTCACAAAAAACCCAAACCCTAGCTGAAACAAAAAGCAGAAAAACAGAAAGGAAAGGCGACGGACCTCGACATGGCGATCGGACCGGAGGGAGACTGGAAGGGGCTAACGTGCGCCGATGGAGGAGGAGGTGTAGGGTTGCTCTAACCAGCATCTTTTTCTCATGGGACTCGAGCCCTTTAGGCAGCGCCCTCCTTCATGCTCGACAACCCTGAGATTTTTTATTTTTTATTTTTCGTGCGGAATAATTGGTCGGTGAGATTTAGGGTTTCAGACAACGTAAACAACAAGCCGTCGGATCAAAGCTTTGGGTTTGGAGGAAGAAGAAGAGATCGGATGGTTAATTGGGTCGTTGTTGGGCCCTGTCTAATGGGCCTCACGAGATGCTACCTTTCCAAGTTACCGACCTATTTCGGATATTTGTCACGTTTAATAATTCTTTTATTACCCGTCATTTCGTACTAGGTCTAGTATTATTCTTTATTTGTAAGTGAGAAGTTTTAAGTTTGATTCTTCCCAAATACGAATTTAAACCACATTATTACTAATCATTGTGAGGCTAAGGTCACCCCCTCCCTCTCTATCCCTTAGTGTAAATAATATTTTTTTGTTCAAAATAATCCTTTATCACCCAAAGAGTGGGAAAACAGTCTTTACAACTATTTTTTTTTTTTTTTTAATAAAACAGTCTTTAAAATGCTCATAAATGCTTTTGTTGAAAATATTTTATTAAAAAATTATTTTTTTAATTAAAGAAATAGGTGTTTGCTTTAATAAGAAGCAAGGTACTTAGAACTTGAACATTCTTAGTAGAAACGAAGTGTTTCTTCAGAAAGTATTTTGTGATCATGCATATTTTTGAATTTTTATTATCAAGATTGTATAATATATGACAAGATGATAAGTTTCTTGCGATAGGAATCTAGAGATTGGTACTTCATTCAAGTATCAAAATAATCTAACCAAAAAAGTACGAAAAATCAATCTTCTTTTCTTTCCACTGTTGAAAAAACAATTATATTTTATAATACAAGTGGAAAAAATGATATATATTTATATGTTTCTCTACTTGCATTATGACACGTGGAGCACATGTTTAAATACCGGATACTTAGAAAATGCTCTCCTAAACTTAGCTTATATATTAATAATGTGGGGAAAAATCAGTAGAGAACTTGCTCATTAGAGTATATATAAACCAAGAATTTATTTTTTTGTAGGAGTATAAACTAAGAATTAAACAATTAATTGGATTATATGCCTTGTTGAATCTCGTTTGACATGCTGTATAAAACCATTGGATAACACTAATAATACGAAATCGGTGTTTGGTAAGTTTGGTAACTAATAATACGAAATCGGTGTTTGGTAAGTTTGGTATTAAATAAGCACTAGATTATTTAATCCGGCCCCACCATTTTAATACCCCTCCCACCTGCTTCACTATCCCCTCTGCAACCTTGGTATTATTAGTCGGACTTCTGCCAAAGAAAAATCACGCTCTCCTTTCTCAGGCCTATCCTGCCATCAGCTTTTGGGGGTCGCAACCTCCGATTAACACCAAGCAGATACGAACAAAGATCGGGATGTAGCAGATCGAACGATCCACACAAAGCAGATGCGAACAGAGAACTGGAGGTAGCAGATCGAACCCAAATGGGCACCGTGACCTCCGTTTCTGGGCATCACGATTCGAATATCTGGGTTTGTGGCTTAATTGCTAATTGATTTTGTTGGTGTGTGGGGATTAAATTCGAAATTGGGAGAGATTTCATGTGGGAGTTGGAAGTCTAAAGCCGAGCTACGTTGAGTTGAAGCCCAGAACCCAGACCTTGTATCTGTCACAATTCGTTGTCGCTGTTTGCCAGATCCCAGACCCGAGAACCTCACTCCTCGAAACCTGCCATCGCGCACCCTCTGCTTCAGCCTATACCACTTGAACCTGCATGTCTGTGCTCCGCGCCGCTGCTTAACACCATCCACCCACGTTGGTGTAATGGCTGCTGGGTTCTTTCTGCATTTGACAACTTTTTTCTCCTACTCTTTTTCTTTTCCATTAATCATTAAACTGGATTCTTTTTGCACTTTGTTTTTTGTTTTTATTCTTTTTCTTTTTCATTAATGATTAATTTTTTCTCTTAAAAAAATAGTTCTAAGTTCTCTTATCCAGAACAGTACAAGCATAATATAAATAATACAATTATTAGTTCGATGTTGTACCAAACGTCCAATTAATTAGTCAGTACTATCTGATAACAAATTATCATATCCGACTAAAATAATCAGTACAGTCCGAACTACCAAACGAAGCCAAAGGGTTTGACCCAACTAAAATAAAGCCTAAAAACTATAAACGTGCATAATAAGATTAAAACACCAAAAATAAAATGTAACTAAAAAATGGATATGACACTTTAGGAAAATGAGACTAATGACACTTTAGGAAAATGAGACTAACTTGTAAGACCAGATATGAACACTAATTTCAAAATCGAAAAGTAGGAAAACCAAGAAAAATCAAGTAGAGAAAGCAAGGACCGCCGGTAGAGGGGGTTCATACCATACCAAGGTTGAGGAAGACGAACACATGTTAGTGAAGTTATTTTAACCAAACATTCTCTTCCTGATAATGCAAAATCATCTTCTACTCCTTAACCTCTTCATACGCAATGATTTATTTATTTGGCCAAAATATAGAAGATGACTTTTCTTGCTCTCACATTGCATACAAAGTATAATTTGACTTAACCTTGGTGTAATTTTAATCCAAGTCCGAATATTTGAATTTTTTATTTTTTTTTTATAAAATGGCATCCTTTAAAAAAAAAAAAAAAAAAACATTGAATACTTCCTTCCATTACTCGGTCTACATATCAAATCAAGTCACTTATCTTCCAAACCCTAATGTCAGGACACATACATTCAACCACAAAATGTTTCAATTCTTAATTAAATTGATAAGAATCGTATATGACTAATTGACAATGGCTTCTTGCCGGCATTGACGGTTGTTAATTAATGTTTCAAACAAAAATTATTGAATTTCCCTCCAATTATATCCCAAGCATTCTTAATCAGACTCAATTAGTCTTATATACCGTGTTAAGAAAAAATAGCCTTATACCTAGGGAGCATTAATTCGATTATGACAAGAAAAGATGTGATATACATAATATAATAATATATTTGTAAATCGTCTCCTTATATAAATGCTTTTGTTGAAAATATTTTATTAAAAATAAATTAAATTTGTAATTAAAGAAATAGGTGCTTGCTTAGTTGCTTTAATAAGAAGCAAGGTACTTAGAACTTGAACGTTCTTGTCAATCAGTACTACGATCTGGTGATATTTCTATTTGCTTAAAAGTGAGATGTTTTAGGTTCAAATCTCGTAGATGGCAAATTCGATGCCAAATTAGGTTGCTGATTGTGTGACTTAGCTGAACTCCCCTTCCTCTCGTGTAAAAATATCAAATATCAATGTACTCAAAAAACAAAAAAAAGAACTTGAACGTTCTTAGTAGAAACGAAGTGTTTCTTCAGAAAGTATTTTGTGATCATGAATATTTTTTGAATTTTTATTATCAAGATTGTATAATATATGACAAGAGGATAACTTTCTTCCGATATGAATCTAGAGATTGGTACTTCGTTTCAAGTTTCAAAACAATCTAACCAAAAAGTACGAAAAATTAATCTTCTTTTCTTTCCACTATTGAAAAAACAATTATATTTTATAATACAATTGGAGGAAATGATATATATTTATATGTTCCTCTATTTGCATTATGACACGTGAAACATCTGTTTAAATACCGGATACTTAGAAAAAGTTCTCCTAAACTTAGCTTACATATTAATAATGTGGGGGAAAATCAGTAGAGAACTTGCTCATTAGAGTATATATAAACCAAGAATTTAATTTTTTTTGTAGGAGTATAAACTAAGAATTAAACAATTAATTAGATTATATGCCTTGCTGAATCATGTTTTGATTGAAAACTCTCATGCAGTACAGACAGATGCCATGCACACGCATGATTTTCACTGGTCTTGAAGATTACAGGGCGAGGGGAACTCAAGCTTCTCCCTACTTTGGCTGTAACTTACTACAACGAAGTTGCAGATAGCAAGGACATGAGGTATATAAGTTGGTCAAACGTACAGTTCAACAAACAAACACGCGATTTTGAGTTGAAGGGAGGTCTTGCAAGTATTAGAAATGCCGAATCTGTGATTTCTTCAACCGAATCGAATTCGTCGGTCTTACTAGCAGTGATCGAAGGAGCTTAATTTATCAGTAAAGATTAACTTGATTGATACTGCAGAAGGGCGTTCTACTTGTGAGAGAGGCCCTTATTGGATATATACACGCAGTCTAGCATCCTAAACTTGAGTGAAGGGTTTAATCAAGCAAAATTACTCACACAATCAGTGACACCTATTTGTACCTCTCACACATTCCTTTCAATTGAAGAAGATTAATAGAAAAATATTAATAAGGGTATGTAGAAGGTAAAAAAATGTGTAAATAGCACTACCCTTAATTTACTGTTGGATCGGAGGACTGAAAAGTTTATGCACTTTTAAAATTACAATTGAATAAAAGACAATTTTGCTACATTAAGTCTTGGCATCAAACTTCAGAGATACAACAAACAAATTTTTAATTAGCAGAAACCTTGATAACTGGAGCATCCTATTTGGGTGAAGTTTTTTTTTTTTTTTGAACAATTGATATTATCTATACTAAGAAGAGGGTGTGAAGCTTAGCCTCACAATGGGCTAGTAATAATGTGGTTCAAATTCGAGTTTAGCAAGAATCAAACGTAAAACCTCTCATTTACCCATGAAAAGGACTACCACTAGACCGTAGTAATAAGTGGCTTTGGGTTAAGTTATGTCTTAATATGCAGTTTTTTTAGTAGCAAGCATTTATTTTTTGTTTTTATTTTTTGAAAACTACGAAGAGACTTGAGATTCTACTATAAAATCAATTGGCAAGCAATGTCCCTCTTTCTCGCGATGTGGGATTTATACTCCTATCACACCCCCTCACGTGTGACGAACTTTCAAGCATAATACGTGAATAACACAATCGGGTGATGTGAAGTACGTATGGCAGCTGGGTTTCACAATTGTGACAACATGCTCTGATACTATGAAGAAAGTTGGGATTCCACCATAAAATCAATTGGCTATATGAGGAATAACTCAATTAGTTATAAACACATACAAAGTCTATTTTGACTAATGTGAAACTCGTACTCTCAACAAACTAAAAACCTATTTGGTAACTACATTTAGTTTTTAGTTTTATCAAACGAGTTTCAGTTTATAAAAAAAAAAAGTGAAAACAAAATGATTATCAAACACCAATTAAATGAATGCATAATCGATCTAATGGTTTCATCACTTGCAAAGACTCTAGATTGCAACCCCAAAAAAAATTATAAAAATGGAAGGTTAGCCCGTCGTAATCTACTAATCTGCAACCAGCGTTGTCAATTGAGAAACAAAGTTAATATATTCCCTATATTTAAAGTTTTAAACATTAAAAAAGAGGTGAAGCTTCTTCTGGTGTCTTTTACGGTTCAATGTGAACCTAGGCTCAAAACATCACCATCCCACACAACTTGAAATCGGCTTGAATTCTGACCAATATTGCAATAATTAATATTTAGGAACAATATATAATTTCTCCAACAAACAAAAATCATATATATAATTTAAAGGCCTCGTTTTCTCTCATATGATCGATCACGATGGGCGACCAATGCATATGAAATGTAATTAGGGTTTAGGAGCTAAAAAAACATCGAAGGTACAAAGGGAAGCTTTGTTGAGTTAAAATGTAAAAAAAATATTAAGTTGCACTTAGTCAAAGAGTATAAATTATACCCCTCAAAATAAAGAGTTTTTGAAAAACGAAAGTGCAAGAAAAATAGGACATAAACAGTGGCGCATCCAAGATTCTAATATCAGATAGTCCCAATATAAAAACTTCAAAAAAAAAAAAAGTATGAAAATAACATTGAAAAATTAAACGATAAACTTCCAAATTTTCATTCATAATTTTTGTACAAACAACATTAGAAGTTACAAATACTAAATTTTTCTACGATGAGGTTTCATACACTGAAAATGAGTCATGATAGTTCTATTGTCAATGCAAGAAAAAACAGATCGATGATGATTTGGAACTATTTAAAATTGGAGTTGAACTATCTGGAATATGTTTAGAAGTTGGAACTATCCAAAATTAGAGTTGAACTATTTGAAGTAGGATTGTCCAAACTAATCAATGATTATTTTCACTTGTAATATTGTTACATACTTCTAATTTTGTCTCCTTTGTTAATCCTTTACAGAACCTACATCCACTAGTCCGCCACTGCACTCTTCTCCTCCACATGCCCAAACTTGAGTGATTCTCAAAGGTATAAATCATACCCCTCTATTGAAGATTTTTTTTGGAAAACAACAAATGCAAGAAAAAAAGGAGGACATAAGGGGTCTGACCCAACTAAAATAAAGCCTAAAATTTTTAAACCTGCGTAACAAGATTAAAACACCAAAAATAAAATGTTACTAAAAAAGGGATATGACACTTTAAGAACATGAGACTGACTTGTAACCGGATATGAACACTAATTTCAAAATCGAAAAGTAGGAAAACCAAGAAAAATATCAAGGTTGAGGAAGACAAACACGTGTTAGTGAAGTTATTTCAACCACACATTCTCTTCCTCATAATGTAAGATCACCTTTTTCTACTTAACCTCTTCACACACGCAATGATTTTACTTATTTGGCCCAAACATAGAAGATGACTTTTGCTGCTTTCACATTGCATACAAAGTATAATTTGACTTAACCTTGGTGTAATTTAATCCAAGTCCGAATATTTGAATTTTTTTTTCATAAAATGGCATCTTTTTTTTTTATTTTTTTTTTATTTTTTTAACATTGAATACTTCCTATCATTACTCGGTCTACATATCAAATCAAGTCACTTATCTTCCAAACCCTAATGTCAAGATACATACATTCAACCACAAATGTTTCAATTCTTAATTAAATTGACAAGAATCGTATATGGCTAAGTGACATCAATTGACAATATTGGCTTCTTGGTGGCATTGATGGTTGTTAATCAATGTTTGAAACAAAAAATTATTGAATTTCCCTCCAATTATATGCCAAGCATTCTTAATCAGACTCAAATAGTCTTATTAATATACCTTGTTAAGAAAAAATAGCCTTATACCTATGGAGCATTAATTTGATTATGACAAGAAAAGATGTGATATACATAATATAATAATATATTTGTTCGCTTGAAAGTGTTTTTAAAATGACTGAAAGTATTTTTAGAAAAAATATTTTGGATTCCAAAAACACTTGAATTGCTTTTTCAGGATGCACTTACATTTTTACTAAAAATTGGTTCAAAAAATATTTTCACTAAAAACACTTTTAATCATTTTAAAAATACTTCTAAACAAGCATGTTCAAAACCTCAAATTTCACCATCCCGCCGAAAGCAGATGGTGAAGAAGAAATATACATTTTGAATATTATTGTGCAATTACACTACACCTACATAATTTTAATGTAAGTCTAAAATGTAGGTTGAACATTTTGCATATACAAGAGAAAGTCTAAAATATATGTTGAAAATTATAATTTTCTTGGCACTAAGATTTTGAACAAATTAGAGAAAGTTGAGTTGAGAATTCATACTGTGAAAAGCGAAACTCATAGTTTTTTAGTGAGAGTTGATGGACACAGACTATATTATTATAGGTGTTAAACTCTGCTGCTATAGCCGCAACAGAAACTCTCTCTTTCTATCCCTCCAAAACACCACTCATTGTCAAAGAAGCCGTCACATCTCAATGGGAAAATTGTCACGTAGACAAGACCCCATTGGATCTTCTTATCCTCAACGTGCATGATTTCAATTTTTGTGCAAATTTTCTCGTATAAGTGTTTAAGTAGGATTATCTTTTCTTTTTTTTTCCTCTTCTTTATTTTTTTCTTATTTAAACGATCACAGTTAAGTTACGTCAACATCTTATATTAATTTTTTATAGCAAGAAAAAAACAAAATAAGAGAATGTGAAAGGAAATGATATAAAATGATGGAAAGAGTAGGAGAGAGAATCCTTTAGTGCATTGTCAATTTGTCAGACTCAATTATGCCAAGAAAAGAAGAAGGGAAAAAAATGCAAGAAGGTTGAGGATCGACAACATTTCGTTCAAAAGAAAACTCAGGCGCTGAAAGACATAATCCCACTTTAGGAGTTTACTTATTCAAAACGTTCGAAGGGCTTTTTCTTTGGGCGGTCGAGGGTGAAAGTGAAAGATGTCAATTAAACTCTCTCTCTTGTTTATATATATATATATTTTATCTTTATTTTGGTGGTCGGCTGCTGGTCAAAGACCAGCAGTACTGCTACTTGTATCCCACAAAATTGTCTGCAATTTATACAGATGTAATTTCCCGTAAATTTTGTGAAAATAATCAAACACTTTGGAGACATGTGTCAGATTTGGCAGCTCATACTTAATAGCCAGTTGCCTAATTTTCCTTGACGTCCAAATGATACACGGCTTACATGCATTAAGGGGTTTGACCTAATTGAGATTCAATAATTGTTTTATGAGATCCATCGTCGACCTTCTAATCGAGCGATTAGTACCCTTTGCAGATTATTTCTATTTGGATTTAGAATTTAGGGTTTATGTATATGGATGGTTAACGATAATTATGCCACAAGTTAATTTCTATGCAAATTGAGTCACAGAGTGTCAATGTCTTAGGATTAACTTGTATCAAGTTCGTAATTTTACTTTCTTAGGATCAACTTGAAGGAGAGTCCATGCCATGCAAGTCTCGGACACAAGTCATCGTGAAGTGCGCACACAAAATGTCAAAACCAGTGGAGACAAAGCCAGAGAATCGTCCATATATATATGACCACGAGTTAAATGTGCAAAAGGCAATCTGGAAAAAGGGGTTAGAGACGTGTGGATAACACATTCCACAAATCGCCAAGAAAGTAGTATTTTGGATTGCAGAGGGACAGGAACAATGTGTAGTGGAGAGATCTGGTTTGAAATACTTTGTTTTACAAAATGCAGATGGGTCCCAACTTGAGAAATACATAACCGAGTTCTTTAATTTCCAAAGAAATAACATTCACAATGCCACGAAATATTACTGAATTTAGATGTTCTATAATATAAGTTAAGTAGAGGATAAAAGTGGCTTCTCACGAATTTAGGAGTATTTGTATTGCAGAGGAAGAGAAACGATGTAAAGTGTGTTGTGACCTGTGCTTAAATTCCGCCTCAGATATATGTGCCAAATTTTCGATGTGACAATCACACTTCACTTATTTTACTAATTCACATTTTATCACAAACCTAATATATAAATAAATACATATAAGGGATACTTTGGATACGGTCCCTAATCCTTAACATTCTTTAATTAAAACCTTAATAGTATTCAAAGTTTGATCAAGATCCCTTGACTTTGTACACCTCATTATATTACTATTAATATTTTTATTTTTATAGTTTTGACATTAATTGTTTGATATTTTATGAGATTTATAATCCTATAAATTTAAAATCCCTCATGATAATACTATTAGAAACGGTTACAATAAAAAATTCAAACATTTTGATTGAATAAATGGATAAAAACTATGAAAAATAAGAAATAATAAATGGCAAAAGAATGTATCCATAGTGTTAAAAAAATTGGTACCTTTTACAAAAAAAATTGGTACATTTCACATATAACAAAGTGGTACATTAATAAAGAAGAATGGGTACATTATAAATAAATTAGGGTACAGATAAAAGATTAAAAATTATGAGTGCAAATGAATTTTTAAAAATATAGGCGCTAAAGGAAATGAATACATGGGTACAAAATAAAACTAAAAAGAAAATACTACAAATTAAAAAAAAATGTTGCAAATTAAAAATGGGTACAAACTAAAAATATAAATATATGATACAAAGTTTAGGTATAAAACATAAATATACCATATGTAATTTTTCTATCATTGATTAAATATACAATGTCACATGACGGTATACACATAGGTACAAACACAAATAAAACTTTAAAAAATATGGGCACAAAAAGAAACTAATATATGGGTACAAATTAAAAATGAAAAGAAAATTGGTACAAATTAAAAAATATTTGCAAATTAAAAATAGGTACAAACTAAAAATAAAAATAAAAATATATGATAAAAAATTTAGCCATAAATAGAAATATACTAATTGTAACATTTTTAACACTAAAGGAATATATTTAAAAATAAAGATATTTTATTATTCAAATAATTAATGATGTTATTAATACCCAAGGACATTGATCAAAAATTCAAAATGAATAGGATTTTAATCAATGGAGTAACAAAAAGAAAGATGTGAACCTAATTTTCCCTACATATAATTACATGTTTCATAACATGAGTAGATTTGAAACAACGTGATATTAGGGTCATACCAAAAAATTTAGCCAAACTACGAAGAGATTTTTCAGTGTGTCCAGAACACGGGCACATATGTCATATATCATTATACAAGTGAAAGGATACTTGAAAAAGAAAACATCACTCTGTTTGTATAATAACACATGATGTATTGTCTCGTGTTCCTGGTGCAATGAAAAAATCTCCAAACCAAGCTTCAAACTGAATCATGGTGGTCATGAGCTGTCCATAGCTCATTTAGAAGAAAATATTGCATGACAAAACTCCGTCAACGATCCTCATCAGCCCCCCAATTCTTACTGAAATGATTTCATCGTAGAAACAAATTTGTGGTCAAAACCCTCACCACCATGCACTTTCTTTTTTTCTTCTTCTTCGGCCACAGCCGACAACGCCCACACCACTTCATAGGTTGTAAAGTTTTAACTGGATAAGAGCACTAATCAATCCAACCGGGGTCAACCGAACCGGTCCGCCCCCAAGCTCATTTATAGGACCCACCTCTGCATTATTGAGTCCATGTGTCCTAGATGCTGACGCAATTAATATTAGGTCGTAATTTTGGCACTGCAATCACAGCAGCAGCTAGCATATAAGATCATATACCGCTTGAGCATGGAGCGATCGATAAAAGGAGACAACCAGCACAAGAAGCACGCCATGATTTTTAAATAAAGCTTGGGTGTCCCCTCACCGCTCACAGGACGACGCGTACGTACCCCCTTTTGTCAAACTCGCATATTTCAATAACCCCATGCAAATTATTACTTTTTTAGCACGTGAAAACGACACTCTGCCACACAGGTGGCCTAAACAGGTGTCGAACCCTCCGACTACTTCCTCCTGCCTGGTCGCCGGAACCTTGGACTCACGGTCGGGATCCAAGAAACCAAACCTTTGAGCTTTTGGTTTCTCTTTTGGTCATTGTAACTATGTGCATGTTTCACTTGGATTTTGCCTTTCCTCTTATAGGTTTTATTAATTAAAAGCCTTTCCTCTTGTATCTAGATGTAAATAATATATGTTTTTGTGACTCTACTTTTATTAATATATTAGCCCATTTGTGCAAGAAAAGAAGAAGAAAATACCGTGACGTATTTATAAATGGTTGTTTAAACGTGTTTTTAAAATAGTTGAAAATATTTTTTGTGAAAATATTTTCGAAAACAATCCTTAATAAAAATGCAAGTGAATTTTTAAAAAACACTTGAAAATTTTAAAAGCGCTTCTAAACGAGTCGTAAAATGTTATGCTTCTATCGAGTCTACCACCTATTATTATGCTATCAGTTGATTAATTATAATCAACGGGAAGATGAAACGACCCAATCCGATTATTGTATGTATTTGGTTTTGTCTTTGTTGATAAACAGGCATCAAGTTGTTTAATTAAGCATTTGACGTAAATTCAGAATAGGATAAGGGTTTTACCAAAAGTAAATAATAATATTGTTATATATTGATAAGACAAACTACTAATTAAGGAGATAATTATAGACTACAATGACACATCAATAATTATGGAAATTTTCCATCATTAATTAAAGAAGAAAAGGGACATGATGAAGAACTTGGAGAGATTGCGGATACAGTAAGACTACCAAAACTAAAGCACTGATTAATTATTAGCAAATTCGACACGTATCAACAACTTGATCATATCCCAATGCTCAGAAAATTGGAATTAATCCTAATTATATAGGATGATCAGTTTGAACTGACAACAACAGTAATAGTACATTATATCACATGAATTCATTAACATCCAAGATGCTTGGGATGTCAAACTTTAATATGTTGCTACAGTAGCTTTCACGTTCGTCCTCTGTGCCGCTGTTGAAATATGTTGTCGAATTCGAATTCATAGGCGTCGGGCTTGAAGAAGGCGTCGAGAAAACCGAAGTGAAACTGAAGTTCTGGTTGCTGTTGTTGGAGTGAATATTTGAAGTCTCTGGCGAAAGATCCAAAACAGTTTGATTCTGTTCAGACCCAAAGTAAGGAAAGCTTGGTAAGTCAACATATTCTTCGGTAAAATTTGAAGTCCCCGCATTACTTTGCCACTCATTGAGTTGAGAAATTTGTGACCTAAAATCACTTAGGCTTGATGGGTACTCTACATTGGGCTGCAGCTGCATGATTTGTGCAGCTTCATTTGGGTACGGAACATTGTGTTGAATTGGTTGTTGAAGTTGGTTAGATTGGACTTGGCTTGAAACTTGGATTTGGGGGTTGCAAATTTGGTGGTAATCATTTTCTTGAGCATTTTGAAGAACGAAATTTTGGTTACTGTTGCTTTCTCTATGGGATTGGATTAAAGTGGCTAGCCTTAGTAGCTCTGGGTTGAGTCCAATTGGTTGGCCAAGCAACCTTGAAAAGTTGTTCATTTGGTGGTGGTGATGAGATGAGTTGAAGAGAATGGATGAGAAGTCGAGAAGATCAAGACGGGGACTGTGGGTGACAGGATCTATTCCCATTCGGAGAAGTCTCTTCCTAATGTGGGTGTTCCAGTAGTTCTTGATTTCGTTGTCGGTTCTTCCAGGCAAACGAGCAGCAATAGCAGACCATCTATACATGAAAATGAATCGATTAATTGTTGGATTATGAAGTATAAAATTTTGAGTATTATGCTACTCTTGAATTAAGTTCAAGGTTGCAACATATTACATGAATGGAGAAGTAATAAAGGAGGCTAGTTAGCTTACTTGTTGCCCAATATGATGTGGAGTTGAACAATTGTCTCCTCCTCTTCAAATGAAAACCGTCCTCGTTTGATGTCCGGTCGGAGATAGTTTGTCCACCGGAGACGGCAGCTCTTCCCACATCTTTGTAGCCCTACACGAAACAGAAAGTAACAAAATTTAATTAATACCATTACCAATTATTTGAACCATATATTTACAAAACAAGTTAATAAGATAAATAAATTAACACGAAGCCTCATCTATACAGTAGCAGATTAATCACCTGCATTCTTTGGGAGGGTTCTCCAGTTGCCATAACCATGTTTCTGGATATAATCCATGAGCTTCTGATCCTCCTCCGGCGTCCACGGACCTTTCTTGAGGCCATTTTTGTCACAACAAGGTGCTCTTCCCATGGTGTTCAAGTTCTTGTTTGAAATAGTTCTCTAGCGCTTTGCTTTTATAAAACTAATGCTCCAGCACCCACGAACTTAAATATATACTAGCTTAAAAGAACCGTGTGCTCAACTGTTCAGGTATATTAATTGAGAAATATGGGTCGAAAGGTTGTGTGTGTGTGTGTGTGCGCGTGTGTGTGAGAGATGAATGGATCGATGCAGATTAAATTGAGAGAGAGAGAGAGACAGAGAGAGAGAGAGAGAGAGAGAGAGATGAATGGATTGATGCAGATTAAATTCTAGGGTCCGTATGAAAGACGTAGGTGTATAAATAGGAAAGCCAGTGAAGGCAATGAAATGAAATGAACAACAAAAAAAGGAGGAAGTCAAAAGTATTCGGTGCCGTCCTCTGTATATCAACATGGGTACGTGTCCCTTCTTTGAGAAACTCAACATGTTGTCATCATCAAGATTAAGTTTGATTCTACCTATCTACATACTTCTTTTTATTTTATACAATTCTCAATTTTCGACTCTTGAGTTAAATGATTTGAAGATGATAATAAAATCAAAAATAATCAAAAAGTGTGGAGAAGATAAAAGTGATATGTGGATAGCACTTCTCCTAAGTTTTCAACTCCAATCCCTCTCTATTTCTCTCCAAATTAATCTAATATTTTAGTTTATACTTGTATTTTATATACGTAAAATAATTTTTACCTACCCACCATCCACGGCCATGCATTGCATGCATGATAATTTTTTTAATTAATTAATTATTTAATTCATGAGTAATAATTATATTTCTATATACAGAAATCATGTGATATCACTTGGGTCTAATATTATTATTTTTCTGTTTATTTATTGGTTTTTGCTTCTAGGGTTGTCGTTTTCCAGCGGGATTGTGTCGTGTTTGTGGCAGTCCTGGCTTCCTCGATTCATATTAGGGAAGGGCTTTTAGCTGTCATCAACATAATAAGATATGCAAATGCAAGTATTGGTGCCACGTACTCCTCCTCTTGTGACTTGTGAGCTGACCAATATATTGTCCTTACTGGAACATCACGTTCACGGCATCGTTCTTCTTTCCTCCTCCATGGCTCGAGCCAATAAATCACGCACGAGCCATGGTCATCGACATAGTAAATTTTTAGCCAACTCATTTTTTGTGTTTAATTCTATAAATTAAGATTATACTTATTATTAGAGAAGCAAATTGGGGTATCACTTTGGCACTGTATGGCTTAGATGGTGAACAAGCCGTTACTTGGTTTGAATCCTTAGACCAGTTTAAAAGCTCCGATAACATTTTAACGTGGTCCTTCAATGCACCCTATATTTTTTGTACGTGTTTTGTTCATAAAGAGCGTAATTTAGCAGCTAACTGATTTGTCAAGTTGAGTTTAAATTGCGAGATGAATTTTCAAGAGTTTGCGGAGTCTCCTCCTTGTTTAGTTCAAACTCTTTTCAATGACTACTTTGAGTTCGTTAGAACCAGATTAGTTGTTCCTTAATGTTGTTTTTCTCTTTTTTTTTCTTCTATGTTATTGAAAGAAAGAAAAAAAAAAAAAAAAACCAATTATCATACTTTGGAGAAGGTGAAAAAATCAATATTGTACGTTTACCAAGAAGTTAAATAAAATTAAGATTGATTAGTACTAGGTAAGTTAAACAGCTATAAAGATTTGTGGTATATATTGATGCCCATTGCAGAAAATGATATCGTAGTGATTTCGTGCAAGTAATTAGTAAAAGGCATGGAAGATTTCAACATTTTTGAGAAATTTGCGTATTCCCTGTAAATTTCGATTGTACGGACGGCGTCGAGTAGGCAGTCAATCTGTAGGCGAATCTTTTAAATTACGTGAGATTGAGGAGAAGCATTTATGTGAAGCCGGCAATAATCGAGTTTGCTGTTTGCCGAAATATAGGAGCATTTATTATACACATAAGAAAGGTTATCCAAATTTCAATATAATTTGTAAAAATAAATATATTGAAATAAGAGAGAGTGTTTTTTTTTTTTAATGAAAAAAAAAGAGGTAGTCACATGTTGCATCTAGTACACAAGGCATGAAGGTCTACGAGTAGTGGATTGTCTTAACGGTAGGATATTTATCTTTAGGTTACAATAGTTCGAGATTTAATCATTTTTCTCTCCTGAATTATAGATAAATTAGTGTATGTTATTTATTATTTTTAGTGTATATTATTTTATTATTTGTAAAAAATAAAAGACTAAAATTTAGGATTCGTCTATGAACTATTAGATGGGTTTCTGCTCTTAAACTAAAATTTCGTTAATTTGTGTTTTTGAATGACAAAACGTGCACTATTGATACTTGTTGTTATATTTCGTAAAATAATCTGTTAGTTTGATGATGTGGCACACATCTCACATCTCCAATTTTGTAGTGCATGTAGATTAAAATAAAGTAATTATGTATTAAAAACTTAAATAAATAAATAATAAGAGGAAAAGAAAAATCGCAACCACCGCACAGTTATGCGATGGCAGCTGTGCCGTCGTGTGATTTTCATTCCAGAGAACCCAGCCCCGTTTTCAGTCTCCTCCATTCCCTCTCCCAAACCCCGATCGGAACCATGTTGCCCTCCCCTTCCCAGGTCGTTGTTCCTGCCTTCCTCTTGCAACATCCCTGAACGGATCGTTGATCAGCTCCCCTTTTCAAATCCCACGACACAAACTTCATTTTCCTTAACAACACAGGCAGCCACAAAATTTGCTGCCTTATTACAAGATTGAGGGGAAAATTTAAACACAACTAACTCGAATTGGGAAGCTAGGATACGGATCTCGTGGATGATCCCTTCCACCACTATTTTAGTTGTCGTAGTCTTTCGCGTGGATGATACTTTACACAACATTATGTGGTAGTTAATGGTTGTATTCCTTATTTGAATCAATAAATAAGGTATCCAATCATCACATGTCACAATGTTTAAAAAAGTAAGGGCTTGTTTAATATCCTATTAAATTTTTTTTTTTTTATAATTTCTTAAAACATTTCTTAAGAATTTTTTTTAAAACAATTTTCTTTAAGACTCAAAAACTTGTTTGGTTTGCGATTTAAAAATTCCAAATCTTACAACTTAACAAAGAGATCCAAAAAGAGGGGGAAAGAAAGTAAGGGATGATTGAAGGAAAGATTAAGAAGTGAGAGGATTGGAGGAGATAGAGAGGAAGAGGAGCAAGAAAAAGAACCGAGAGAATAAAGAGAGCGGATTAGAGGAGAGACGAAAAAGGTAAAAAAAAAAAAAAAAAAAAAAGAGAAGGGTGAAAGAGAGAATAAAAGAGAGATAGATTTGGAGTGAGAGGGGAGGAGGGAGAGAAAAGAAAGAAGTGAATTTAAGTTTAAAATCTTACTTTTTATGTTTTTAGAGAATAGACTATATTTTTTAGTTAGTATTGAGTTTAGTTTTTTAAAATAGTCTTACCAAATAAGTTTTTAAGGCCTAAAACTTGAAAATTATTTTTGAGTTTAGAAAATTGGATTCATATAGAGTATCAAACATGCTCTAATTTTCCCTGCCTTTTTCTTTTTACCATATAATGTTAGGGTCATTCATTAGTTCTTTTAAAGTACAGAAATGTAATCACAATAAACTTTGAATGTGATGGGGTAACCAAAATTTTCTTTTATAATCCAGGTGTATTCAACTCCAAACAAGTTGTTATATAACATCGTTTAGAGAGCTTTTGTTTTTTTTCATGTCTAATAAAAATAGTTTGACTTTATCATTGCTCATCATGCTCATGTTCTACTCTCATTCTCAAACGATTGGATTTAGGCTATCATGTCAAGTAAAATGTCAAGAACTCAACTTCATTGACTTGAGGGAACTGGTTGAGCAATAATTGTGTCTTGTTTCCTTATAAATAGACCAAAAATAGTATTATTAGGCTAATTAAGTTGAGAAAACGACTATATACATATTATATTCAGAAGATTTTAACTTAGATCTTACCTTAAACCAATTCCAAAACATATTTGTACATGTTTCACAAAGATATTTTTGTGACAAACCCCTCATTAACATTATAGCAACAGAGTTACGTTATTCAAATTGAATAGCCACAACTAGATATATATCAAACTTATCAAAAATATGTATCATTTTTGTAATCATGTGATGTTTCTACTCAATCTTTATTACGAAGATGTATTACGTTTGTTGTTCAAACTGAATCACACTAACATAATGAAAGTTCCTGGATGGTGCGAAATAAGAATTTTACTAAAGGCTTGAATATTCATCAACTGCTTAAGCAAAGTGATCCAACGATCATGGATGGAATATATAAGCTCTCATACATCTATTACTTTATAAACTCATAAATTTAGCTATTACTCTATAAGCTGCTCCAAGCAGGTGATGATAAATTGACATGTCTTGGCCACTGAACCCACACTGTTTGTCTAGCCTGATTATCTATCATGGGTGGCAGTTGGCACGTCCCTCACTAGCAATTGCAAGAAAAATATTATTTGTATTCTTTCAAGAAAGAGCTTTCATAAGTTGACCAATCATAGCCATTTATAGCATAAGTCTCACATGAAAAGAATGAAATTGAATAGAAAATCACACACATTTTCGAATTTTTTTCTTAATAAGATGGACTATATATGCCATTGAAATGCGAAAAAGATCATCTTAAACTGAATTATGAATTTTCTGTTATTTCAAAGTTTAACGTTAATTTATATGCTACTTTATAAAATATAATGTCAAAAATATAAGTTGACAGAAAATTTATAAATTTTTTTTTTCTTTGAGAGAATTTTTTTAACAATTCGCTTGCTTTACAGACTATGAGATGGTTCGGCTAGCTCAAAGCCGACCCCAACAGCTTAAACAAAAATGTCCCGTAACTCACTTTGCATGATCGCTATGTTTTCTTGCCAAATAATGTTAGTCTAATATTTTAACAAAAAATATATACAGACTTCGATAAAGAATAAAATAAAATTGCACGCATGACGATCTCTGGTGTACGAATTGCTCAAAATTCTTGGAGACTGGGTAATTTAGTCATCTGATTGATTACGTGGAATAACATTTTACATGCTACGTGTCTGAACGCAGGAAGTTGGTTCCTAAAGAGGGGATTAGACCATTGAAAAGCAAGCCCTAATTAAAATGAATTAATATCGGACCATCATTAGCCTGCCACTTAAGGTAATCCGACGTCTTTTGTTTACTCTCTCCCAACTACAAAACAAAATGGAGGTGGATTGTCTACGTACTCTTTCGATGTTCTTCTGTTTGTGTAGTCACAATTAAATCACATCAATATTTTATATTCTTATTATTTTATATTTTATTATTTTTATAAAAAATTAATATAAATGTTGACATGGCTTAACCGTGACCACACATCATAGGAGGACATGGAGGAAAGTATGAAAATGAGAGGACAGACAATCCACCTTAAAAAAAAACAAGTCCCTCCTTTCATGACGCACGAAAGTTGAATCTGTACTTTATTAGATACTAGCATTTACTTACATATTTTGTGTGTATAAACACATTTTTTAAGAAAATGAGAATCAGAGAGGCATGGAGAGAGAACGTGGGGGGAGTGAGAGGTTTTTGTTTTTGTTTTTTTATTTTATTTTATTATATTTATATATATAAATATTAAAGGTATTTTAACATCACATATAGGTGAAGTTTTAATAAAAAACAGTAAAATTTGGACCTGTAAAATTATATTATTGCCCATTATTTTTTTTGTGTAATAGAAGATTAATTTATTTTTTCAATGTTTTTTAATTGACAAATAAGATTTTATTAATTAATAGAGATAATACATTATTAATAGCTTAATTGGGGAACACATGAATGTGTTTACGCGATGATATAGGATTTCTTCTGTTAAACTTCCTTAATGGGCCATCTGTTAATCTGGAAGCATTTCGGTCACCCAACCACCACTTTCTAATAATATCACTGCATTAAGTCAACTTAAAAAAACTATTAAACTAATTAACCATGAATTTGATAGGTGTCCATCCGATGCTTAGTGTCAGTTCTTATAGGTCCCCACTGTTTAAATTAAACAATAATGCTGTTCATGACGTTAAAAAACCATGTCTTATTCACCTTTTTATCTTACCATATGAATGGTGTAGGGTCAAATATTATTCTAATCATCTACTATGATCTTCGCCTTAGTCTTTTCAAGGAAAGCTTATAATCTCTAAGCCAATCCCGCACCTTTGATTGCATGCCCCTCTTACCCCTTACTTTTTTAGTGTACATGTGTGTTGTCATCATACCCTAAAAGCTTAAGCTAGATTTACAATGATTTCATAAAGTAGTCATCCAAAGGACAAGATAGATGTCCATGGTAACCGCGGTAGAACTCTTTCATAATTAAGGATGGTGCTATTTATACATTTTTTTTAATCTTTTATATACTAGTTTTAGTTTATCAGCCGTTAGACTGAATAAATTGAAAAAGATCAATAGACAAAACTTAATAAGGGTATCTGAAAGGTAAAAAGAAGTGTGTGAATAACACCACCCTATCTAAGAGGTGATACCAATATGTTGGGTAGATATAAAGAATGGTTGGATTAAGCCTTGTCTAAGTGGTG
The DNA here is from genome assembly GCF_041283825.1 of Pyrus communis. NCBI lineage: Eukaryota > Viridiplantae > Streptophyta > Magnoliopsida > Rosales > Rosaceae > Pyrus > Pyrus communis. Next base: position 31,145,363 of record NC_142574.1, on the reverse strand, counting down.
ACAACTCGTGAAAATGATCAATTGAGCCTCGTAGCATGAGTTTGTAATTAAGTAAAGAATTATAAAGTAATTGGTAGTATGGATTTCAATGGCTAGTTTGGAAATACTTTTAAAATGATTAGAAATGCTTTTAATGAGAGTGTTTTTGGAACCAATTATTCTTAGTAAAAATACAAATAAATCCTGAAAAAACATTTAAAGTATTTTGGAACCCTAATATACTTTCACCAAAAAACGCTCTAATCTTTTTAAAAGAACTTACGAATGAGCCTAAGTCTAGTTGAGTAGTTGGTTATAGATTAATTATAACCTCACTTTATAGTCAAAACAATCACACACCCTAAATTCTTAGATTAGTAAAAAATACCTCACCCCAAAGGGGTGCGTAACAAAACTCCCCTTCAAAGATAAAACACAACGAGTGAAAAATGAATTAGAATTTTACTAGGTCAAATGTTTGATTCTTGTAGCTAGCAAAAAGAAAAAGAAAAAATTTACACCAAAAGAGAATATCTTTGGTGTTTTGCGATTAACATACGCAATTTCGTAGACTCGTAGTTTAAGACTAATTAATGTCTCCATGCATGTTTGGTGTCACGGAGACAAAACCAAGTATTTAAGTAATAAAAAAGCTTGTTTATTATGATTAATTGTTGGATTACTACTCCATCAGCACGTAAAATACTAAATACTAAATTGGGTAATTAGTGGTCCAATCGTAGTGTTTGTCTTGTACATACATATACCCAAAACAGTTGCGAATACGTGCCAAAATACATAAATCTGGTAGATTTTTTTTCTTCTAAAAATGTTGTACAACAAATGTTGAATAATGATTAACGACTGAGAATTAATTATTTGCTGCCATGCAATTTCGTTGACAGAGTTCATATAAATTAAATTATACTTAGATACGAGATCCGAAACGTTGCACAGTCACTATTACAACTCATAAGCAAGATATAATATATGCACAATTAGTATACAATGTTATCTCTCCCTTTTTCTTTTCTTCTTTACAAATATATAGTGCGTAGCATATTAAATTAGAAAGGATTTACAACACATCAACCATCTGACAACAAAACTACGTTATTACAATAGAGTTATACACAACTAGAGATCGAAGTCATCATAATTATATATCATCACCGTTATTTAACTAAGTTAAACTTGAGACGTACCTTCCATTTAAGACTGGATTAATACAATATTATGTTTTCTTCCCTTTTTACAAGGGTAGTATATTATAGCGATTTCGCACGCATCAACATCTGAAATAATACTACGTTACAACAACGGAATAAAAAAACAATTAGGTATCCAACTCATTTCAATATTACATATTATCATTGTTATCCACACGGCTGAAAGGTCAGTTGGCAATATCCAATATTTTTTAGCTTGCCTTCTTCGTATTACATATATATTTTGTTTCTTTAATAGTACGTAGTCCCAATCGAGAGCATTCAAAAGCTAAAACGATCAGATTTCAAGAAGTTTCTGTAGAAAAGGGTTTCTTAAATCCGAGCTAGACTTGTGTTCAACGTAAGCGGTCTCTGGGGACACGTAGGGCATGCTGATGGGGTGATGGATGCCTCTGGAAAATGGCGATGGGATGAACACCATTCACGAGATCAGGGACGTGGCAGAAAGGCAGTGGTACTTTGAAGCTGAAATGCCCATGTATAGAGATATTTTTTTAGTGTGACAGGCACACGAGGTGGTATATCACATGTCATTATACAAATAGTAAGATATGTGTGTTAAAAAGTTAATAACTTAAAAAAAAAAAAAAAATATTCCCACCACTTATGTAAAAACACGTGGTATACCACTCGTGTTTCCGTCACAATAAAAAATTCCTCCCATGTATGAGCATTGATCTTCACTTGTTTGACTTTCTATGTCTCGGACCAATGGTTTCTTGACACGTCAGTAACTTTTGTTGGGCTTCGAGTTCATCGAGAAGAGATCCTCTCCGGATCAAGTGATCCGGACTTTTCAAATTTCATTCAACGGTCCACCTGTTTTGATTCCTTAAAAGCTGTAATAATTTTTTGCCTTTGAATAAAATTTGAAAGGTCTGGATCACTTGATCCGATGACCTTGGTTGAAGAAATCCGAAAAGGATAACTTGTCCATCTGGATGACAATATTTTTCAAGAGTTTTGTGATCTCAGTTGCTCAAACCAGAGCCATGAATCAGAACAGTGCTGATTGATGTTGAATTTACTGTGAAATCAGCCTCAGATTTACGTGGATGATTGACGCTAACATGTGCTAATCAAGAATAAAACGTAGTTAAAAGTTAGTATAAAGCAAAAAAACAGTTAAGATACTAGCAAAACAGAAAATTCATCCAACAATAACAACCCAGCCTTATCTGAGTAAATGGAGTCGCTTGTATGAATTCTAGAACATCACTGTGCTCGATTCTTCTAATCGGAGCATCTGTAAATCTTTGAATCACATGTATAAAGCTAAATTTTCCTACTTTGTGAAAACATGAACTGAAATTTTCTTCTAATACAAAGTTTGGTTATTACATTGCCTTATTAAGAATCTGGTTTCTCATACAATGTGAATGAAGAAGAATCAATAAATCATACGGCATTCCGAAAGAATGATTTTCTTTCAAATTCTTTAACAAATATTACAATCATATAGTAGTTTAAAAATCATTGTACCGACGTGATATAATGATCACCGCGAAACAGTGGACGAACTGGAAGATATCATCTCGACAAGCCGGTTATGCAAGGTGCTATTAGTCACAAGGATTCCACCGGAAGGGTATATATTCCTCCGTCCAACTTCATCTGCTGCTAGATTAAGTTCATCTCCCTTCCAGTCAGTCACCTGATTTTACACCAGATAAACTCCCAAGTTCATTATTCCATGTCTTTAGAGGGTCAATAAAAAAAGTTGTACAAGTTCATTATTCCAATCATAACTAACTTGACAAAGAATATACAGATACCAGTTGTATAGAATTTCATGTTCATGGGGAAATATTAAGCGTTTTATTAGTCAAACAGCTCAAATTATGGTTTTCGGTTTCTAAATTTTGGGATTTTTCAACGAAAATTGCGTTTTTGCATCAATCCAACAGTGGAGCTTTGCAACAAATTCATACTTCGGAAAGAGCCAAAGAATAATATACCTTTCCCCCCGCTTCATGCACACATATAACACCAACAGCGTGATCCCAAGCCTATACATCGTCATGAGTTGAAGTTAGTCATATACTGATGTAGTTTCTATAATCCATTGACGACTGGAATGCAATGCAATACCTTGATAATTTTATGAACTTTCACACGCTGCATATGAAGAGATGCCACACCTGAAGCCACCATTATATACTTGGATAAACTGCAGGCCGAAAAGAAGAAAGGTATACACCCAGTAAGCATTGAAAAAGATGATGAACATGATTTGTAATGGATGTATAGCGAAATAGGAACCCGTATGAAACTTTTGCTATTGCAAACTTGGGAACACAAGACTATTCTAGGAACAGTGGCATTTAGAGATTAAGTTGAGACAGGGGGAAAAACTCTAACATTGAGTAAAAACTATGTCAAGATATCTGAAAAGTTCTAGTTTTCAGGAGAAGCAGTCGAGTAGGAAACAACAAACCTTCCACAACAAGATTTTACAAGAAGAATTTCGCACTCATCAATGCAATCAGCATTAGTTGTGGAGCTGAATAAAGATGATAGCGGAAATGACTCCCATACATCACTATCTGTGATAGAAAATCGTGCCTCTTCCACGATACAAGACCCATCAACAAAGCATCGTGTCCATGAATAAGGCATTTTGGCTGTGGAATTTACAACAGATGACAAACGTTTTGTCCACGTGCCACAGCCTGTATGTGCAACCATAATAATCCCTGATCCAGGTGGACTGCTTTTTTCTTCCTGGACTTCAGAGGCGGATTTGTTCGATATATCATTCTTCCAGTTCGGGCAGCCCATGACACCCAATACAACCTCTCCATCAACAACAAGTGCCAAGCCAACCTGAAAACTTGAGCCGTTTTATAGGTAACCCTTACAGTCGAAAGAATTGCAGTTAAACAAAAACTAATATCTACGAAGAACATAGCTTGAATAACATCTTTTTGCAACACAATAGTGCTATTACTATGTCTCATTTAAAACCATTGGCCTTACTTTCTTACATAAGAAAGCAGCATAACAACCAGTGTCACTTGAAAGGTATATCCTTGAAGATTGATTCCAATCTGACCACTAACTAAGGAGCCGTTTGATAACCATTTCATTTTCAGTTTTCAGTTTTTGGTTTTCACTCCACTTTTTTGAAAATTGAAAACTAAAATCTTGTCTGGTATCAACCGGCCCCTAAGATATTCAACAATCTCTGAGTCTTTTACGATAAGAAAACTAGAATTACATAGATTTCTAATAATATAACTGGGTATAATATATCTGAAGTTCCCACTTGGGTTAATGGAAATAGGCATCATTTAACATCAATGACGTAAGACATGATGAGCGATGAACAAATTTAGAGGAAAACATCTGTGTCGTATTCCATAGCAAAGTCAATTACAGGTGCCATCATATTCAGGAATCAGAAATCACTGTAATGACCAATATCTGGAAAGTGAAAGAAAGAAACTCAATGCAACATTTCTAAGTTAGTAAGACATACCACATATAACGCCGGATTTCCCTCCACAAATCCTTTTGTGCCATCAATGGGGTCAAGTACCTGCATTACCTTTCTCAATTCAGTACAATGCAATAAAGTAAAAAATCCAACCCAACCATCCATCTTAATTACAAACTGCGACCACCATGAATTAAAACATGATTACCAAACGAACCCAAAACGTGGCAGTCTGAGCTCCGACAGGGTTACATACAAAGCTGAAATCTTTGTAATGTTTAAGTTAGTGCAGCAAAGCAAAAGGGTTACATAGAAAGCTGAAATCTTTGTAATGTTTAATTCAGTGCAGCAAAGCAAAAGGGTTACATAGAAAGCTGAAATCTTGGCAACGTTACTATATAATGCAAATGCGAATCCCAATCCGAAAACAAACCCAATAAGTGGCGGGCTGAGCTCCGAAAGCAAAACCCTCTGGACCCCCTCTGTCAATGGCTTCCAATACTTCATCAGCCGTCCATGGGTTCTCTCCAATACTAGATTTGTCAAGCACCGCATTGAGCACCGGCTCCACCAGATTATTCGACCGTACAAACGCGGAGTCTTCTTCCGCTACCAATGGAATCAAAGGGAATCGTTTCCCAAGCTCTGCAACCATACCAGCTCCAATTACAGAACTAAAAAAAACCACAAAGAATAAGAGGACCTGCTTGCATAAAATCTAATAAAAGGACTAATTAGCAACTTTACCCAAACTGACGAGGGCCTGGACTCCAAAATCCGCCACCGTCACCGGAGTCTGGTCGCTCTTTTCAACGATCCGCCGTTGAGTTGATAGCACCGACGACTGGATGTCAACGCACAGCGCGCAAGCTCTCTCCACGACATCGACGGCAGCTTCCAGCTCTCGATAGTAGTTGGCCTTTTCAGTACCGAACGGCAAACTCGACCTCACGCGGAAGCGCCGCCGCGGGAGGGCCGAATCTGGCTGAGTGAATCTTGCAGTCGTAAAATGGCGGGCTGAGTGGACGAGAATCATGGCGAATTTTAACGGTCGGCCGTATGTGACTTTAGCACTTGTTAAAAAGTGATTGGTGGAGAATGTAGTGCAACAGTGTGCTTGAAATTGGGCCTTGTAAGTTTTGATTTAGTTAAAAACATTGGGCCGCGTCAAACGGCCCAAAATCTAGATGTTATGCAGTCCAACCCAATTATTAGACAAACTTACGAAAATCCTACGTGGATATTCTTGTCCTTGTCCAAAACATCTGGGAATTGGATCCTCACCGAGGCAATGCCTCGGGATCCTCCTGACCGGACAACACAGGTCGTTGTATCTTGATCTAACAGTTACAATTATTATAAATTTAGTGAGACGTCTTTATTTGTAATCGTTGGGTCAAAATTCAATGATCCGTGTTGTCTGATCAGGACGATCCGAGGTATTGTCTCGGAGAGGATCCAATTCCAAACATCTGGAGCTGATCCACAGACACGTGTCTACGTATCAGACCCCGCGGCCCCCAGTTTTCCATCGCACCCGTCGGTTTCCCACTTCTTAGGGGTCAACGAACCTCAGGTTTCCAAAACCTCGGATTCATCTTATACTTTCTCTCTATAAATACAAGCAAATAGTGAAGATCCCGGCTGACTTGATTTGCAGTTGCAACCCTTCCGATCTTGTGAAAGATTTGTGATCTGGGTTACGAGCTTGAGGCACGTGAGCAGAGTGGCGTACCAGGCCGCGATGAGTGTCAAAGACCAGGGTCCCAAGTGTGGCGATACGACCGTTAAGTCCGTGAGGGGTTCGACGCAGGCGTGGCGGTTGTCGGTGTCGCTGGATTCGGGTGGTGGTTTGAAGGCGGGTGGAAAGAGTCGTGAGAGGGTTAAGGAGGCGGAGGAGTCACTCAGGACTGTCATGTACTTGAGCTGTTGGGGTCTCGGTTGACTGATCTCTGCTTCCGTCTTAGCTTTTTGTAAATCTTTTTCGATGGGAAATTTGTATAGCTTATATACGTGTATTTATATGTATTACATGAAATAAAATCTTTGGATCCACAGCTTGATTTTATATTTTCTTTACTTGTCAAATGCATCTGACTTCAATTTTTTTTTTTTTTTTTTTTGGGTCGAAAATGCATATGACTTCATAACATGTATGCCCAGTTGGTATTTATGAAAATATCAATAGGTATATTGATTAATTCTCTTTGGTGAAAATGGTAGAAATTTACAAGGGGGTGAGGCTCATTATTTTTAGTTGAAATAAAAAAAAATTAAAAATTTTAAAATCTGCACTTGAAACTCGACAAAATTACTATAATGAATCGATAAATACCGTCGATATTTATTGATTTTTCTATCTCTAAAATATAAAGTAAAATTTAAGCTTTACTCCCATTTCATATCCACCATTAATTTTTTAGATATTTCAACGAAAATATCTATAATTTAATAGATTTTTTAAACACTGATTTCCCCCTAACTTTGTTCCTTTATCCCCGCATTTTATATTAGTTTGGATGAAAAGAAAAAACACAATGGGCTTATTTATATATAAAAAAGGATGTCGTTTATGTTCACTACGGCCTAATCCAAACCCATAGACCTATTGTACCCAATAATCCAGTTAAGCCCAATCTATCCTGCCAATCCAAATTCCAAAATCTCCATCTGCAGCCTCCACACCACAACCTCTACAACAAAACCGATAACCCTTTCCTTCTTCTCTCTCCTTTGCCACATCCAAAACCAGACCAAAATTCTTCATCGTAAAAATGTTCTCACTGAAGCCTTTTAAAAGCCGTTGTAACTCACCGTTCCTCTCCAACCCACACCGTCTTCGAAACCTAGCAAAAACGCAACGTATCCATTTTCCCCATGCAAGATGTTAGGCCCCCATGAAAGAAGACTTGGCGTGAGGGCAAGTAGTGGAAAAGGAGATGCAGAGAAGAAAGAAAGACGACCTTTCTTAACCCTGGAAGAAGCCGGTCCGGTAGAAATCTTCGGTCTCAGCACTCACGCAAGATTTCTACGTCGTTTAGCGGTACTATTTTCATTTGTTACATTTTCAACTTTACTTCTTTACGTTCTAAAGCAATTTTCACATTTCGTTTTTTTAGTCTTTTGTACAATACGTTTGATATTTTTAAAAACGTCGAGGTTCGAATCTCGTAGATGACTTTGTGTATATGTGAACATAGATATCGTCATTGAATTTGCTGAGAGTGATGTCAGTGCAGGAAGGATGCCAAATTGAGGAGCTAAATGCTGGGAAGGTATGTGACTGGTTCGTGAAGGATAAGTTGAAAAGAGAGCAGAACTTAGACTCTGCTGTCCTCCAATGGGATGATTCCGAGCTTTTCTAATTAAGTACTTAATTAGTTGATCGACTTGTAAGATGGTATATTTACAATATTTAATATCATGAGCCAAAGATTTTGTGAAACCACATGTAATTTTTAATCCGGATGAACTAGGGGTGGACCAAAAACCGGCTGAATATTTTGAACCGGCCAAATGACATTCAGTCTCTTACCTAGTGAACCGAACTATTAAGCTGGCTTGGCTTGGTTTGGTTATACCTTTTAGAGAAGAAGTATTGACCAATTCCACCACCTCCAAATTTGTAAGGAGCTGTTAATTTCTCCCTATAATTTTAATTTTAGCCGATTTGTTATCTAAACTTTTATAATTGGCTAATTTCTCCATGAATTTTAGCTTACCCCTCTGAACTTTTATAGTTAGCTGATTGATCTCTTATCCCTTAAATTCAAACAAAAAGTACCCGAAGTGAACTAGCGGAAGAGAAGAAGAAGTAAAAAAAAAAATATGTTGTCTACATTGGGAATAAAATAACCTTTAGGCTTTATCTTTTTACAATTATAAAAGTTCATATGGGTAATCAGCTAAAATTAAAATTGAGAAGAAAATTAGTCAATTATAAAAATTCAAGAGGTAATTGCGTAAAATAACAGTTCATGAGATAAATTGACAACTCCTTACAAGTTTGGAAGAAAATCGACAAGTACATGTTTATAAAAACCAAACTAAATTGGACTATCTTCTATCTTGCTTTTATCACGCTTTGGGGATTGAGAAGCAAACGGTTTAGTATTTTTTGTGAATTTTAATACTTAACCTTTGATTAGTTTAGTCAACGAAAACATTCTGTGGTTTGAATAATGGATGAGGTTGGTTTCATCGACATGGTGACTCAACGCGTATTTGGTATGGAATATACGACCTAGTCATCTCTCTTTAAGTCTTAATCATGGAGGTCAATATTTCTGATTAACTTATGCAGTTACAACGAGATTTATGCTAACGTCATTCGTAAGTGGCTGCTTGAATATAATCTCAATGTTGAATAAAATTGGTATTTAATGTCAGACCAAACAAATTAATGGTTCGCGAAGAAAAAGGCTACGTTATCCTCCAAGGACCACCACACCGACTGCCACCACGAAACAAAGGAAGCTTGCAAGAAGTAAAATCCCACGAGCAACATCACCACAAAGGCGAACACCAGAAAAGACCAACAAAAAACTAACAAAGGTAGTCGTTCGAATACCCGAATTGAAATTACACATAAATCTACAATAAATCGCCATAAACACAAAGAGTACTATCAGAATTAAAAATGAGCAAAGCATATAGATTTTAAATTTGCTGTGGGCTTAGTAGGTGGAATGTTGCTGTTTGTCCATTCAATGATTATTTATTTGGTACCATTGCCTGAACAAGGATCGCCTCCAATTAGGCATTGATTGACTGCAATCTTTTAGTAGCAAAAAATATTAAATTAAATTAAATTAAAGGGAAAAAGGAAAATTCAAATCGTTGTTGCGTCAGCTTGCAGGAAAATAGCGAAAATTGCTATAACTTGATGGTGATCACTGACATCAACAAAGTTTTTCTCGTGTTCACATTCCACACTAAGATTAAATTAGTTAAAAACACATCCAACGATTTGTTAGACAAATAAGAAATTAATGTGATTAAAGTATTCACTAAAACTCACTGTTAAGGAGAACACTTTGAGACTCTCTCCTAATGAGTGCGGTTGCTCGACAATGTTATCAGTACAATGACATCACCTTGTAACAATTATTTTTTTCTTTCTCTTCGTTCGAACCAATCCGGTTGCTCGGCTTCTTGTATTTAAAGAAGAGATTTTTCAGTATAATCAAAACACGGATTAGTACACAATATGTGACTATACAAATTGTAAAATAAATGTGTTAAAAATTTAATAACTTAAAAAATAAAAATTTTCATAACTTATAAAAAAACACGTAGTCGTAATGTACAATTTGTGTTCCGATTGCAATAAAAAATTTCTCGTCCCTACCTTCAATCTTCAATGCCCATTTGATTTTTTATCTGGGGTGGGCATAGTTGGTACTTACGGAGCCTGTGGAAAGGCTTTCTTAAATTTCTTGAATAAGTTTATGCATCGAAGATATTTTCATATTATTTTGCACATAATTTTTTATACAACCTCGTGTTATTTGATCTTCTTGATAGATGCTGCTCTTGAATCGTATCTCATTTTTTTTAGATATGAATCACACACTTCATGTGGATCTAGCTCTCTTAAAAGCATTTGATATATTTAAAAAAAAAAAAAAAAAAAAAAACAACAACGGGTGGTTTTATCGTAAGTCCACTTCTTCAAATGTATAAAAAGCTTACAGAGGTATTTCGACATTTCCTAATCACTATTGTGATTCACATAAACATTGCAATAAGTAAGTTTATCTCCCGTGGTTAACCCAAAGTCAACTCAAGAACCTCACGTCAACGGTTTGTCTTTCGCGAGCCAGACTTAGCCACTGATTTGCTTTCACAAAAAGCTAAAAAGCTAAAAAGCATTCTGTGTCCGCTGTACGACGTCGTTTTACTCACGTCGAAGTAGAAAAGTACGAAAGGAGGAGGACAGACGGACGCCACAAAGGTGAAGCACAAAAGGGTCGGGCGTGAACTCATACGGTCAAATCCAATTGAATCCTCTCCGTCGGTTCCGATTTGCTCCGCACTCCGCAGAGACTTTGAGACAAACAACGCCGTTTCGACTCTGTCTAATGCTCTGAGAGATGGCCGTCGCTGACCAAAAGTCGTCGTCGTCGTCTTCGTCTTCGTCTTCGTCCGACGGAAAAGTCTGGGGCTTCTTCAAGCGACCGTTTCGGACGTCGGGGAAAGCCGCCGTTACGATGTCGTCCTCGTCGTGGCACAACGCTCCCCACCACCATAGTAACGCTCAGGGCGACGGATCGAATCAAAACGCTGCGAATTCGGTGTCGTCCGTCGCCAGGTCGCTGCTTCCGACTCGCCGTAGACTCAAGCTCGATCCCAACAATAAACTCTATTTTCCCTGTACGTCTCCTTATTTAGTTATCTGTTAATTAATTTAATTTATTTTTATTTCTTCTATTTTTGGTATGTTATATGTAGATTGTGAATAATTGTTGTGAATTTGCTTCTGGATTTTAGATTTTATTGCTGGTTTTAGGATCAAGGAAACTGTAAAAATGCATTTGCAAGTTGCAATTCGTGTTATTAAGCTAATCATGTCGATAATACGGTGATTAATCCGAGTTTTATGGATGCAACCGATGATTTTCGTGTTGCTGTCACGATTTTTTCGAATGAGTTAGTGGCTATATATGGAAATCAAATTAGTTTTCCGATTTATTTCGGTATTGGGTTTGTTGCCTGATGATTCATTTGCTTATTTATGTGTATGGACTCTGTTTCTTGAAGGTGAACCCGGAAAGCAGGTTAGGAGTGCCATTAGGATTAAAAACACCAGCAAGTCCTTTGTAGCATTCAAGGTACCGTCACGTGTTTACGATTTTACTTCTGTTCTGTAGTTTCTCAGAATTTTTGTAATTTGAGAATGTTTGGTGAAAGACTACTGTGGTTGATATTGTTCGAGTTTCTTATCCTGATTGATTTTTTCTAACGAGTTTTCTTGCTTACTTGCTTTAGTTCCAAACAACTGCACCGAAAAGTTGTTTCATGCGTCCTCCAGGAGCGATTCTTAGTCCTGGCGAGAGTCTTATAGCGACTGGTAACGGTTTCTGTATAACTTTGTGCAATTCAATTCATTTCCCTTTATGATGTAGTGTTGGAAACGGTATTGCCCTTTTATACGGGTTTGTGTTTTTCTTTAATGGAATTATGTCTCATGAAATTAAAAGTATCATCGTTTTTATTCAGATAGTTTTGTCTTCTCAAGCTTTAACTTGTTTTGGCCTTTTAACGAGATTTTTTTTGTTATTTTGGTTTGTTATGGTAGTATTCAAGTTTGTTGAGGCCCCCGAGAAGAATGAAAAACTAGTGGATCAAAAGAGCAGAGTTAAGTTTAAAATCATGAGCTTGAAGGTGAAGGGACCAATGGAATATGTACCTGAGCTGGTACGTAAATAGCGTGCATCCTTTAAATGTTATCTCGAGTTATAAAATCCTAATTTAGTAGCTGGTCTTATAAACATGTTCATTGGTAAAAATTTTAATATGAAAATTGATTTGTATGTCGTCTGAAATATTCATTTTCAAATTATTTTTTGGTAACAGTTTGATGAGCAAAAGGACCAAGTGGCCGTAGAGCAGATACTACGGGTTGTCTTTCTAGATCCAGAGCGTTCTACTCCTGTAAGTGCGGTTGACATGAAATTAACTTGATGTCTATTTGTGTTTGTAAATGTATATCCCGGACCTGTATGGCTTTCTGTTGGCATTTATGTTAAGAGATTAATACTTTTTTGTTTGTTCAAAGGCTATGGAAAAACTGAAGCGCCAGTTGGCTGATGCTGATGCTGCGCTGGAGGCACGCAAGAAACCTGCGGAAGAAACTGGTCCAAAGATTATTGGAGAAGGACTTGTCATAGATGAATGGGTGAGTACATTGTTCTGTTGTCACACAGAAATTGCTTGTGCAATGAATACCTTCTTACGTGCTTCATTCATTTTTGCCCTTTGTGTTTTGTTTAGAAGGAGAGGAGGGAAAGATATCTCGCCCGTCAGCAAGTTGAAGGCGTGGACTCCCCATGAGCATTTGTTTCGGGTGGCTTTTTCTGATGTGAGTGAGAAGCGATAGTCTACTTCGGTGTATCATTTGTAACCATCGTTTATTTGTATCATTCGGTAATGTGTAGGATGTGGTATTGAGAAGGTACAAAAAGGATGAGGACGGTCCAACGTTTATACATTGATGTAAAAAAAAAAGAAGACAATTTGAAGTGGAGAGTCTCTTGTAATTTGAGAGTACTCTGAACTTGGCTAAGTCAGTCACAATGATGAATGGTATGTATGTAGATAACGCGATTTTGTTTCTCTTTCGAGAATAAAACTCGTCTTAGTTGTGTGATGTGGCAGTTACCGAAGATGAAATTTTAGCATTTCTCAACATGGATTGAGATCTACTATGGATCTATGTGTCCGGAGCATGAGAATCGAGAGATCTAGACCACATAATTTCATTTCTACAGTTCTTACTAGTTCATTTCACTGATTCACAAAAACTAAAAAACTCAGACAACTCGGATCTCTCTCTCAAAAATGGTCAGCGTCTATCAATTTGCGAGCTTTGAACGCAGAGTGATCCCGAGTGGATCTCATTCCTGTCAACATTACCGTTGGAATGGCAACATGCTGCCACCTCCCTTTTCTGCAATTAGTGTGTCAAAATTAGACACTGTTAATACATGCAAGGGAAAGGTATAAAAGTGCCGGTCAAGTACCAAAATAGGCATGGAAGCCGGCCTTGTGCACTTCTTTCCTCCACCTGAGGCCGGTTTACAGCTGGTGCTGCCACTCTTCAAATAGGGTGGCCGCAGCCGCTGCTTAAGTTTGAAGATGTGCAGTGACTTGTGCGATGGTATCAAACTGAGCAACAACAGACTTTATACCGTTTGAACAAAATTTAGCAACATACAGAAGCTGTTTCAATCTTCGGAGTAACAACGGAATTGGCATCACTCTCACTCCTCAGTTGTCATTTGCTTCACTATCTGCTTATTCTGATGCTGTTTCGGCAGGTTGTCCAGACATCCGGCGTTCACCATCTAGTTATTTAGTCTATTTCGGCACTAATCTTATCTCTTGGTGTTCCAAAAAGCAACCGATAGTTGCCCGCTCTACTGCTGAATCCGAGTATCTGTCTCTAGCTTATGCTTTAGCTGAGACCACCCGGCTATGATTTCTTCTTGGTAAGCTTGGTGTTCACTTGCGCTTCCCTATTTTGCTGCGTTGTGACAACCTAAGTGCCACTTATCTTGCTGCTAATCCTGTTCATCATGCTCGCACTAGTCATATTGAACTTGAGGATCACTTTGTCCGTGAAAAAATGGCTCTTGGTAGTCATAGTGTGTGCTATATTTCATTCACTGAGCAACCTGCTGACCTTCTCACCGAAGCTATTCATCAGCCACGCCATGGTACTCTTCGTTCCAAACTCATCTGATCTCCCCCGTCCAGTTTGTGGGGGTGTTAGAACAGAGCCGTTGACTCTGGAATCTTTTCCGTAATTGTTATTGATTGCCTATTATGTAATTGATAATTGATAACTGTAATTGGACAAGGAAAAAACACAGAGTTGATAATACGGTCTAGTAGTATTACTCTTTACTTATAAGTGAGAGGTCTTAGGTTCGATTCTCGCCAAAACGAAATTGAATCATATTATTACTAGCCCATTGTGAGGCTTAGCCCACCCCTTTCCTTTTAGTGTAAATAAAAAAACAATTAGGATGAAAAACCAAAGGGTAACATAGCTACTTTGTATAGTATAATCCGCTTAAATGATAATGTATATATGCAGAGCAGCGGAAGCAACGTCCAACGCATACAGGGCTGGCCATTTTGTCTGAGGCTCGGATACGAACGACCTTCTTGGCTTCTTTTCCCACGTTTTTTACACTATAAATAGTAGAAACTCAAATAGGATGGCAAAACAAAGGAAGAAAGAGCTTAGGATGGCTAAGATTGTGAACTTGGTTTCAGTGCTTTCTCTCCTCCTCCTCATTGCTTTCGCTGACGCCCAAATTCTTGGTAAGGATGAATTTTTCTCATTTCTTCTCCAAACTTGTATTTTATTGTCGATTTTCTCTCTAAACTTTTATTTTGACCAATTTCCCTACCAAACTATTGTAAATGACCAATGTCTCCCCATCCTTATAATTACACTCTCTCTATCCAATTTTCGTCCAAAAAATTTGCGTATCTGTCCTTAATTGTTATTTGTTCTTTTTCATTTTTAATTTTTTTTTCTTGAAAACAATGAAAAGTGATATTTTTAAAAACAATTAGATTATTATTTTCGAAACAAGGTCATAAAGGGGAAAATGGCATATTTGTAAATAGCTTTAGACTTTAAGGGGAAATTGGTTGAAATAAATTTTTAGGTAGACAAATAACAACATATAGTCAGTAAAATCCTATCAATTTTATGTTGTTAAAAGTTTATATGAGGCTTTCTCTTGTGCATATCAAATTGCACATATAAGTTACACATCTGAGTAGCAGCGATTATATAATTTAATCGAATGAAATTTAACGACTTTGTATTGACATGCATTTGTTTTTTGGATTTTGAATAAGGACATGGGTTCTTGAAGCCGCCTCCCACCCTAAAGTGTGATAAAACCTACGGTGTAAAAAGCGGAGACACTTGTTTTGGGGTTGAGCAAACCTTCAACTTGCCTACTGCCTTCTTTGAGTCAATCAACCCTAATCTCAACTGCACGATACTCTTCGTTGGCCAATGGCTCTGCCTTAATGGATCACTCAGTTAACAAGCTGCATGCCCAACTGCTCTCAAATATTGCAGAGTTCATGCACGATGATAAATAAGGAGAGACCAGAAAGTAATGTGTATTAATCTGGTCACCATGTATTTGCCCATTAATTTTCAAGTGATTTTGGACCTTATATATTAAACTCAACTCAAAGACTTCTGAGTTGTTTTACCGTGTTTTTGTTATATATTCTTCAACGTCAAAGAGAAGTTCTTGAGTACAAGCGTCTACATGCCGCACCCTTCACACAAAATGTGATACTTGCCGCATACTAGGGTTTATCCTTTAAGGTCATGTTTACGTATTTGTAATTAAAATAAGGAAGATCCGGACATAGCATGATCGAGTTATGAATGAATCGAAGTGAGCATGAATTGGGAAGGAGTCATTTTTATTAAAGTATTTACCGACTGTTATAAATCGAATTGAAAAAGAAGTTGAATCAAAATAAAATGTTTACTAAACTATCAAGAATCGAAATACAAATCTTAATGGGAAGCCCAAACTTTATACATCCAACAACAAAAAGCCTATGAAAAAAAAAAGAACAACTCCAAGCCAACAAGACTCCTCGCTTTGTGAGGCTCAGAGAGGGAGGGGGAATGTCTATCATATGCAGCCTTACTCTTACATTGCAAAGAGATTATTTCCACAATTCAAACCTGTGACCTTTCGGTCACAAAAGAACAACAGTTTTGTTGCTCCAAGGCTTGGTCACAAAATAGCAAAATTTTTGCTGTGACAAGGCTCGACCTCAAAAAGCCTATGAAAAATTCTTCTAAAAAGTGCTTTGGTATAAAAGTGCTTTTGAAACAAGGATATAGCTAGTTAGCATATGATACCCAAGTTTATATCCAAAAACATATCCATTTCAAAATCCAAGTCATGCGATTCTTCTTTTGATTCATAGTAAGGCCGTGACCAAATTGACAAACACCCCCGCACACCTCTCCTTTTGTTGCAACAAGATTTTGGCATGTGACATGTAGTAATTCGTACAAGATTTATCTCTTGGATTCACATTCAAGCTTTGCGACAATACCAAAAGTTTCTTGCAACCCCATCATTACACTGCGGAAAAAAATAAAAGAAAAATACCAACACCAATAGCATGTGCCATGTGTGACATTTGATGCTCACCTCCCCACCCCACCTCCCCACTTGAAATAAAGTTAGGAGAGTGATGAGAATCTTCATTTGTTTGTTGAATTTAGTTTCCCTTCGATCTTATAAATTTAGAATGGTGCTATTAACACATGTATTTTTATTTGTCATATACTCCTCTTAATTCTTGATCGTTGGATTGATTATAAATTGAAAAATATCAATAAACAAAAATTAATAAGTATGTACAAAGACAAAAAAGAATGCGTAAATAACATAATATCCTAAACTTCGAATTTTCCGCACAAATAATTATTTAACCCAATATGCGCCATTACAACTATTTATCAATAACTGGTTGGTGAGTGGATTGAGAGAGAAGATTAGTGTTTGGTTATGGGCTTAAGGGTGTTTGGTTTCAAGAATAATGAGTCTTTAAAATTACTTGTGTCTTCATCTTGTTACACATGTTGGTAAACTTGGGCACTGACTAGTGAGTATCTAAGTAATTCGGATTTATATCTAACACTTGTATGTTTTCATTAATTTAGACAGAGTACTATGTGCAATGACTATATTAAACGGACAAAACTCCTTATTACTTGAATTTTTACAACGTTAAGTTTCGACTTGTAAGTGCGAAATCCTATGCGAAGTTTATAAGTAGCGAGTTCAATACTTGATTACGATTAACTCATTGTATAAGCTAGCTTTGATCCTGACCAAAATATAATAAAAAAATACAGACAATACTAAAGAAACCAAATTTTTAAACGAAAAATAATGCTTGCGAGATAAAATCTCACTCAACATGGTCCTAACAACCAATCCAAAAATAAAATGGAAAATAGATGGTCCTAATCAAGATGTCTCTTACCCTAGTTAGACCCAAATACGAATCTCTTCTGATTAGGTGGATCCACCAATAATTGGTGCTCATCAAGAAATTGAATTTCAACTTTTTGCTCCTGACTTCATGGATACTCCTTCCCTCCCAAATTGAATTCCTTTTCTCTTTTTAAATAATGTGGTTGCCTCTTGCAAGTCATTATTTTTGCCTCCCTTTGTTATTATTTATTCAAGTATGATTTTTTTGTTTTCTTTTAGTCTACATCCTCTTTAGATTTCTGTGTTTGGAGTTCAAGGACCTAAAGATTAAGGCCATTGAAGAGAGAGAAAGAGATTCAGACGTTTGGTTTGTGTAGGTGAGGAAGTGGAATAGACTAATGATAACTCGAGATTTAAAATGAGTGGTCCGAATATCTGAATCATTCAGCTCTAGAAACAAAGATCCTGAAAGGGTCTCAATTCTTTCTTTTTCTTATTTGGGTTTGCTGGAAAAATCTGTTTGGCATTGGCCGTTGGCTTATTGTGCAGAAATCACCACCCAATAAGATGCAAACACAAGCGGTCTACGTTAGTTATAGTAATGTATTTGTTTTCTGTATATAAATTCGAATATTATTTTACGCACTCTAAATCAAAGTAAAATATCAGTAAAAAAACCTTATAGCAAAACTAAATTGGACATAAATGCACAATAATTTTATATCACCCTTGCCGATGGGAACAGTAATATTCACTGCTACAAAAATAAAAATAAAAGTAAATGAGGCATATATTTGCCCATCACCCAAATTACACATTTTTGACAGTTTGAGATGCCTTCTCCATCTCATAACCTCCTCCCTCTTCTGCACTGACGAATCTCTTCCAGTACCAATGCGACCTCCACACTTGGCCCATCTCTTCGATCGGAATCCCCTTCGTCTCAGGCAAGAAGTAGTAAACGAAGATTGACATCACAAACACAAAGAACGCAAAGAAAATGAAGAGCCCAAACTTCAAGTGGCAGAGCATTGTCAGGAAGATTTGAGCCACAATGAAGGTGAAGATCATGTTGACTGAAACGTTGACACTCTGTGCGGCTGATCGGATTTCCAACGGGAAGATTTCACTCGGGACTAGCCATCCGAGGGGACCCCATGACCATGCGAATCCTGCAACATATGCGCAGATGAACACCACCACCACAATTGCATACCACTTTGGCAATTCTCCAGGGGTCCCATTTACTCCAAACTTTGCACCAATGCAAGCTGCCACAACCGCCTGAAATTAAAACAAACACACAATGAAACTCAATTGACTAAATCGTCAAAAAATTCTGTGTGCAGGACGTCCATAAGGGACTTATATTGTATCAATTTTATCAAAAACGTAGCAGTAACATGTCAATATGTTTTGTTGACAACCATGATATCGATGTATATTAATCGATGACATATTGTCAGTTGGTTCTCTACCTGGCAAAATAACATTTGAGCTCCACCCTCAAGGAAAAGGAACCTTCTTCCCCACTTGTCAACACCATAGATTGAGACCATAGTTGCAAGAACATTAACACTGCCGGTGATCACAGCTGACATGAGTGAGGCATCAGATCCAAACCCGATCGTGTTGAACAAAACCGGCGCGTAGAACATGATCACATTAATGCCGGTGAGCTGCTGAAAGAAGGGAATGAGGATTGCCATGCATAGGTGAGGTCTGTACTTCCTCCTCAACAAGTTTCTCCACGGGTCCTCAATTTGGTTCGCGGCATCACTGGCGGCAACTAGGTCACTGAACTCCTCGCTAACATCATCAACGCCGCGAATGCGCTGAAGCTTGGTCTTGGCTTCGTCATGCTGGCCGCGCTCAATCATGGAGTTGGGAGTGTCTGGCAGGACAAGTGAGCCGATTGTGATGATAAGGGCGGGCACCATCGCGCCGCCCAAGCTCAATCTCCATCCCCAGCCACCCTTGATCTTGGCAAAGAAGTAGTTCAGCACATTGGCCACAAGGATACCAATTGTGATTGATAGCTGGAAGCCAATGTTGAGAGCTCCCCTGAATTTGTAGGGTGCCATCTCAGAGAGGTAGAGTGGCACTGACTGTAATCACAAAAGAAACATAAAAAACTAATTAGTCTAATTTATAAAAAAAGTGATTCGAACTCGAGTACATAAAGAAAAAGTGATTAATCCGGCCAACCGATCAACTGACCTAACATCCGCCTGCAAGATTTGCATTTGAATAGTGGTAATCAATTTTTCAACCATTTTGATTAAAGTGAACAAAACGGTCATGGTCTAGGGCCACACATGGGTTTGACAAGTTGTCATGTTGCTTGGAACTTTGGAAGTAGACAACTTTATGAATTATTTTTATATTAGGAAGCCGAGAAAATAACAATTTGAATTAAATTTAGTCAAAAACCACTATCTGATTGCAATTTTTAAAATTTTCTATTCAAATTCTTCGCACATGACACAACCCTTGTTTGGTTGCTAAGAAAACGGAAAAGCAAATAGCAAACTATCTCCCCTACATTTTCTCAGCAACCAAACAGCGTATTATACCAGAAAGCAGAGAACCCAATTTTGTCATATTCCAAGTAATTTCAATTCAGATCTGAAGGAAAGTGTAAGATCTAATTCTATTCATAAGCAAAATACAGTGATTTTCGTATTCTCGTTTGCTTATTTTAAATAAAAAAAATGTGCGGAAATCACCGTCGGAAATAAAAAGAGGAATAGAATCTCATTAGGCATTTGTTTTTTTTTTGGTTTTCGGACGACACGTTCCTTGTTCTTAACGGACAACATGCAATGAACAAAAATCAAACACCGTGTAAAATATCAAAATCTCTCGACTCGATTATTAAAAAGGGAAAATGATTTTCGCCCACCCCGAGTCAAAACTATGAAGCAGTAGTCTACCTGATTGGAGAATCCGATGCCGAAACCGAGCAACATACGGCCGAGGATCAACATCCAGACAGCTTTGGCAGCGGCATTGATGATAGCACCGGAGCAAAACAGCAGACCGCCGAACAACATGGACAGTTTCCGGCCGAATTTTCTCGTCACGGTGGCGGCCACGATCGAGGATATGAGAGCAGCCAAGTACAGCGACGATGTGAACATGGTCAACGTTTGACTATCATACTGACAGTACTGGTTGTTCGTCTTGTCTTTCTCCTTCTTGTGATACACAGACAGAAAGAACTTCTTCAGGAACGAATCCATGGACGTTACACCACCTGATCATGAATGAAAATTACATAAACATCGTTTTTTTAAAAAAAGTAGAAACTTTGCGACACTGTAATTAAAATTGTGATCGGGAAGTTTTAAGTACCAGAAATTCCGATATCGTAGCCAAAAATCAGACCACCCATGGCTGCAACGATACATGTGGCAAGAACGTAAGGAGTGAGATTTCCGGCATAGGCCTTGCCGTTCCCGCCGATGGCGATACCAACAGCAGGCATTGTTGGGGTTTCTGGGAGGTTCAAATGCTAAGAGGTTTGATCAGAGAGAGAAGGCAAAAGGGTTTTAGAGAGAGAAAATGAGTGAGGACATAGGCCAAAGAGGAACAAGATGAGAGCTTTTGGGCAAGCAGGAGCGTGTGTATATATAGAGAAGACTAAAGTGCTATTCATTATCTTAATTTACAGAGAAGTATTGAGCTGTCAAAAAATAATAAACAAAAAGAGTATCTTCATTTTTTTCATTTGGCAATCAAATATAATTTTCATACACGCTACTTAATTTTTTGTAGATAAGATTGGATAGTATTTGGAGTAACATGTAAACAAGTGAAGTATGCTACCATAAATGTAAGGGTCATATTGAAACGGATTTGTTTCTTACAAAAAAAAGCAGCTAGTGATTTCGTTTCAGTAATTTTATCTTTTAGGGACCAAGAAGGCTCACTGAACCATTTCAGTTTTTCCTGACCACCATCGTGTGATTCACCAAAGCCAGGAACCTAAGTGAGAATGTGCCATGTGAAATATGAGTCTGAAATTCGTCCACAACCACTGAGTTACTCCGTGATGCTTGTAAACTTTTGAAACCTATCAATTGCTCTAGGCCAAATATGTCTAACTGTTTTTGTCCAATTTAACATTTGTTTTCTTCTATCCAAGAGGGAAAACTAACATAAGTTTTGAAAGTTTTACTGCTAAGGGTATATTGAAACAGATAAAAAGATTTACGGGCTCACAAATCACAATCAAGTTTAATAATTTGCCCAAGTTTTCCCTAAACACAGGCAAGGGCATCCAAACATGAGACTTCACCATTTTCTGATTTTTTACCTTGTTTGGCAGCAAACTTTACTTAACCAGAAAATAGTAATTGCTTTGCGGATAAGGGTCGGTGATACCGTTACAATTTCGTCAATTTACACGTCAGGTATTACTCAGCAAAAATATTGGATTAAGATGCTAATTTTTGTTGAGCTGTCACAACTTTTTCTTTCCTTTGTTTCTTTTTCTTCCTACAGCCACAATTTGCGCGGTTGGATTAATGTGGATAATGTTTGGATACTTGGTACAAACTCCGGATTGGATTGGATTGGATTAATTAGTACGTTAGTGGCATCTGTATGGTACGTCGTCGAGGGTATACTCATTAATCATGGGATTGTATTAAAGTTAGAAAATACGTGACGTAAAAGGCCTTTACAATTACAGAAAACCAGAAAAAGTAGTCCCGGCCGTCGACTGTGATGCCAAGGACAAATACACCAGAATAATACGACTTCCAAATCCAGGGGCGTAGTATTGTAATTTGGAGCAATGGATGGGTTATATTTGGGATTTAGTCTAAGATAGATGACGACGTTAGGTCAGTTTACATTACGGGAGGCAAGGACCAAAGATCGTGTGGTCGGTTGTCTGTTCCTCAAGTCCCGGAACCTACATCGAAGGCTGAAAACTGTTGTGGACTCACGTTTCTTTTTCATGCAAATCGTATTCCGAAGACTCTGAACTTATCGCTTTTGGTGAATTGTTACTTTGAACTTCTTAATAAGCTAATCAAGCCTGCCGTCTTCAATAACTCTTTTTGGTGGTTAAGATCGTAATTTCATGCAATGCGATGTCAACGACAAATGGTGATAATATTCTAATCTAATCACGTCAGGTGAGAATGTTAGCGAATATAATTTGTTTGAGATACTGATATAGTAACGAACGCAAATAAATTCAATAGTAAATGGCAAGTATAAGGTCAAATTCAAAACACTTGTTTAATTATGGTCGATGAGGAAGTGAGATAGGTGAGAGTTCTAAGATATCCAAAGAATTAACTTAGTTTAATTAAGACCAAAACTTCCGTAATGGATTCAATGTGTTTTGATACGGGTTTTCCAACAACTGTAGAAACTAATTACATTTTAGGTTAATGAGATGACCTCGTATTATCTTCAAATATTAAACACGAGATTTCAGTTAATTGCAATTTGATATAATTCACTCAATTTAAGTAGACAATTTTAAAATTAAAATTTTAAAAGTCCTTGATGCTGCAATTGCAATTTGCAAGGAATTCAAATAAAGCAAAAGGGACTAAAAATAAAAAGGAAAAGAAAATTGAATAGTCTCTTTACTCATTCGCTGGGCCCTAATCTCTTTGAGTGAGATGCTTTCAGTTCATGTACTTTGTTTTTCGGTAAGATTTGTTCGGTCCAAAGTCGAAACACATCATGGACAGACTGTGACATCCCACATCGTTCAGGGGAATGATCCTTAAATGTATATTCTCATCCCTACCTAGCACGAGGCCTTTTGGGAGCTCACTGGCTTCGGGTTCCGTAGGAACTCCGAAGTTAAGCGAGAAGGGCGCTAGAGCAATCCCATGATGGTGACCCACTGGGAAGTTGCTCGTGAGTTCCCAAAAACAAAACCGTGAGGGAATGGTAAGCCCAAAGCGGACAATATCGTGCTACGGTGGTGGAGTGGGTTCAGGAAGTGATCCGTTCCGGCCCGGGATGTGACAATTTGGTATCAGAGCCTAACCCTGGCCGTGGTGTGCCGACGAGGACGTTGGGCCCCTAAGGGGGTGGATTGTGACATCCCACATCGTCCAGGGGAGTGATCCTTAAATGTATATTCTCATCCCTACCTAGCATGAGGCATTTTGGGAGCTCACTGGCTTCGGGTTCCGTAGGAACTCCGAAGTTAAGCGAGAAGGGGGCTAGAGCAATCCTATGATGGGTGACCCACTGGGAAGTTGCTCGTGAGTTCCTAAAAACAAAACCGTGAGGGAATGGTAAGCCTAAAGAGGACAATATCATGCTACGATGGTGGAGTGGGCCCGGGAAGTGATCCACCCCGAGCTGGGATGTGACATAGACCTATAAACCCTAACTTGATTTAACCAAACCACCACGTTAGTCATGAAAAAGAGACAGTTAGAGCAGTTTCCGGAACTTTAGCTGAAATGAAGCTTTGATTCCTGAACTAAAAATTCGTAAGTATTTGTCCATGAATTTGACACACCCTGACCTAGATCGAGGCATGATGGCCAGCTCCTCGATCTAGGTCGGGGTGACTTATGTGACGGTCAGCACGCCTTGATCTAGGTCGAGGTGTGTCAAATTTGTGATAATGTGAAACAATGGTTATTGCAATTAACTCCGTTAGAACTTTTATCTATTTTTTGCCCCTTTAAACCCTTGATTTTGGATAGAAATTCTAACAGAGTTAGTCAAAATGATCATTTCTCCACAATATAACAAGTTCATAGACCAACACTCACGAATTTTTAGTTCATGCACCAAAATTGCAATTGAGCCAAAACTCAGAGACCATTGCTTCAATTTTTGGCAGAGAGATTTTATCAATTTTTTTTTTAGGGCTGGTGGGGGAAGCTTAAAGTTCAAGATTTTGATCTTAGTTTTATGGTTATACTCTATCTGTTCTAAAACAGTTACGAGATAAGAGGGGCTGCCAAGGCATCCTCAAGTTTATGAATATGTTCTCCACTACTTACACACAAGAGGGGCCGCCAAGGCATCCTCCAGTTTATTCATATCTTCCTCCACTACATATACGTCCTAATACCTATTACCTAGAAAGAATTAAAGAATGACAAGATATGTCTTATAATCGGAAATATATCTGTTTGTATCTCCAATGCATCTAATGAGTACAACGAACTCAAACACAAGAGGATATATACGCCAAGAGGTGAACTTGCAAGTGTTCCACTTGTGCTTAGTTTTTGTGCCGTTCTGAAGTTTCCAACTCACACGAAAAAAGGAAAATTAAGAAGAAAAATACTTTTAGGGTTTCATTTTTCAAATAAGGCTGGCTTGACTTTGACCAGTACAAAAACAACGTCAAGCAACGGACGTGGGAACCCACTGCAGTCGAAAACTTGGAAGTTTGGCCGTCTGGTCATCTCCCCATCACCATGGCTGCATTCTGCTCTCTCCGAATTAAGCAAAAGCTTCTGAAAGCTGTGATGATTCACACGTGCCACGGGGCATGACTCTGTTCACACGTGCAAGAAATGTTAAACTGTGATCGTTTGCTGTTTGGTACGAGTAGAGCCGACGAACTACTCGCTCTCTTTATATACTGTGGTCACTTTTAACAAAGACAAAGAGAAAGAATTAGGGTTTCTAAATGTGAGATTAAGAAACAGCTTCACATAATCATATCATTAGCTTATGACTCACCTCCACAAAATAGGTAGATTAATCATAAATAATTTAATTAATTAGATTTCATATAAACTTGCAGTAACTGTATCAACGGAGAGATCTTTTAGCATCCGAAAAACAAGTATACATGTCATATATCATTATACAAGTGAAGGGATACTTGAAGAAAAAAAAAAATTATCTGCACTTATAGAATAGCATATGACGTCCGTCCTGTGTTTCAGATATGTTAAAAAATCTCCCATATCAACGGCCGGCATTAGGGCCCCACTAGATTGTTACTTTGTCTAAATGTCTCTTTCATTTTAAGCAATTTTCTAATCTTTATTCTCTCTTCCCTTTTCTTTTTTTTTTTTTTTTTTTTTTGGGGTAAAGCTCTCTTCCCTTTTCTTTTACCAAATATTTTAGCATGATCATAATATATAATTTGATAACAAATATATTATTAGCATAGAATATGATGCTTAATTTTTGTTGCTGGTCTAATGTATATGTCCAAGATAGTGTCATATACGTCCAAAACAATGTCGTTGTCCTATTTAACTAAAAAGATTATCGGCAAATTTGTAGTCGTCATTTACACACCCTAACTCTTAGGCCATCTCCAACCAATCTGGCCAAAAGGTTATAGGGCTAAAAATAACTTGAAATGACACAAAAACGTCTCCAACTGAGAGCTAGGCCAAAAGGCTTGTGGGCCCCACCGGACCCCTTAATCAGGCCAGCGGGCTGGTCATTTCCGGCCAGCCCTCCAGCACCAGAATGTCAAGCTTGACATTTTGCCAACCCTCCAGCTCAGCCCATTTGAATGCCAACGGCTACCTGCCGTCAGCATGACACCATCTAACAACGGGTATCTAACGTCAGATTACCATTGAAATTTGAAATTTTTTTTTTTTGGACGAGTTTAAAAAAAAAAATTCTATTTTTTCCCTATAAATACCTACACCGTTCCTACAACATTGAAAGCTGAAGATAAGAAGTGTTACATAGATAAGAATCCTATCTAAAATTTGCACAACCAATATCTTGACACGTGGCACTCGAAATTCAATCCAAAAAATGATTAAGATTACATAAAGATAAGAAATCTTGAGAGTTACTCACTTTAGTGACACGTGTCACTCAAAATCATATCCGAAAAATTATTGAGATTACATAAAGATAAGAAATCTGGAGAGTTACTCATGCGACACATGTTACTCGAAATCCTATCCAAAAAATTATTGAGATTATATAAAGATAAGAAATCCTAAGGCTTATTCATTTGACGACAAGTGGCACTCAAGATATGTCCAAAAACCTTATTTTCATATAGTAGTTTAATTTAATTCAAATAATAAATTATGTTTGGCCTATGGCCCTTTGACCCCCTCGGTTGGAGATGGTTTTTTGTTAAAGGGCTATGTTTGGCCTATGACCCTTTGGCCCCTTCGGTTGGAGATGGTACAATGTCACATCCCGGCCTGGGCCCCCACTGCATCCCGGGCTCGACTCTACGGTAGCATGATATTGTCCGCTTTGGACCCCGACCACGCCCTCACGGTTTTGTTTCTGGAAACTCACACGAGAACTTCCTTGTGGGCTGCTTCCTTTGGTGTCATCGAATTGACCGAAATCAAGGCGTGCTGACCATCACGCCTTGATTTCGATCGGGGTGTGTCATACAAAATATGGCCTAACACTATTTATTAAAATATAATTTCTTATAGAGCTATAAGGATAAAAGGGAACCCTTTGACCCTCATTTGGTTGGAGATGGCCTTATTTCTTCCATCTCATATGAGTTAAGATTTTGTTAATTATTGACTTTTGTAAATCTTGATCCCATTAGGTCAATCAAATAAAACTACAAATTCATTAAAAATAAATAATAAAAATTAAACAAAACAAAAACAAAAACAAAAACAAAATGCGTATAACTTTCTTGATAAAAATAATATGGATTTAGATAGAAAGAAGTAATGTATGGATAAGATGCGGTAATGGTAACTATAATTGATGAGTGATTCGGTGAATCAGCTTCATGTTCTCCAACAGAAGGTGATTACTTATTTAATTTGGATAAAGATGAATATTAACAGATTAAAGCATTTGACAATTTGGGTATAAGAATTAATTTGTTAAGTATATATTATACATTGTAGGCTAGCTTGCATTTCCATTTGCACTTATAGTAAAATTGACAATTTTTTGCACAACCCGTTAACTTGACTCGAAACAATACAAAAATAACAGGTTTCGAGTCAATGTGTTAACGAGTCGGGTTGTTAGCGGGTCACTCGTTTAATGAATCGGATCATTATCGGGTCACTCATTTAACGAATCAGATCATTATCGGGTCACTCATTAATGATCATATAAGATAATGAATTTGACACGACAAGACCCATTAAAATAATAAATATAATACGAAAACGACACGACCATAACTAACGCAACTCGTTTGTCAAGCCTTAACTTAAAATAGTGCATATAACAAGTCAACATACTGACCTGGATAAGCCTAATCTCCTAAACTCTCAATGTCCAATTGTCCCTGCATTTATCTCTTTTCTTTTCCCTCCCAATGTGCATGCAATTTTCCCTATCTTTTTATAAACAAGATAAGGCAGAGAAATATGGGGTGGAGTGCTTTGAAGTCAACTTCCAGAAATACCAGACGAAAAAATTATATTTAAAGTCAACCAACATGGCATGAGATATATTGAGACTTCGTGGACCGTCACATTTATTTATTTAGTTTCAGTTTATTTTGTTATACAGTTTTAACTTGGTGAGCTGAAAGTATGGCTGATCCTAGGACGTAGAACATGGACCCAACGGACGAAAAGTTTGAGAGCATGACAAGGAGATGAGATGGCCAAGCTACCTAGCTAGCTGGTTCGTTCTAAAATCGTTGACCAATATTAGCTTAAATTGTTCATAATTAAATTAACAATTTTAATTATTGAAGATTTTGAAGACTATGCTTCTAAATTAATATATATTAATTAAAACTTAAAAAAACAAACGTTAGTTTAATGTTCGTTCTCAACTAACAAATTTTTACTTGTTGATTTTGAAGACCTTTTTCCTGATTATATGTACATCGACTGTGTGTGTGTATATATATATATATATATATGTATGTATGTATATATATGTATATGTATTTAAATTTCAAGATCTTTATATTGAATAGAGACAAATATTAAAATTTAAATTCATCCAGCTATAATAAATAGGGGAGCATTACCACATTTGAGAGCGATGACCAAAAATGCACCCATACATGATATTGTGAGATTGGCAACCATATTCATATTAACTTTTCGCCACATATATATCAAATATGATTTTTGGCTTTCAATACCTAAAGGGGTATGTTAGATCCCATATCGTCTAGAGGAGTTGATCCTCCATACCTTATATGTATATTCTTATCTCTACCTAGCACGAGGCCTTTTGGGAGCTCACTGGCTTCGGAGTTCATCGAAACTCCGAAATTAAGCGAGTTCGCGCAAGAGTAATCCCAAGATAGCTGACCCACTGGGAAGTTCTCGTGTGAGTTCCCAAAACAAAATCGTGAGGGCGTGGTCGGGGCCCAAAGCGGACAATATCGTACTATAGTGGAATCGAGTCCGGGATGTAGTGGGGGCCCCGGACCAAGATGTGACAGGGTACGCACGTGAAGTCTAAGGTTTACAAGTTGCCATTTAATTTTTATGTGAATTAATATTATTGTGTACACAGCAATACATATTCCTCTCTCTCTCTCATCAGTTTCTTAAAAAACTGCGGCTAGATACACTGATTATTATCCTAATGATCTGTGACTAAAATACAATTTGGGATTTAAATAATATAAGATTCATACTATAATCCTATGCCAGTAGCTGTATCCTTTATATTTTATTTACCAGTAATTATCACAGCTAACTATATATATATATATATATATATATGATTTGTTTGAAGGGTAATACTAGGGAGACTATCTATTTAAATTACATTTTGTTAATTATATTACATGGTTGTTGATGATTGCATTATTACTAAAATGTTGATTAACGTGTTTATTTTCTATTTGATGATACATCACATGATTTACGAATTTGGTTTATAAAATTAGTCTAACTAGCATTAATCTTGTAAAATAACCAACTTGTTCATATAATAAAACAGAAGAACGTGCATATTGGTGCCGTTAATTTATGCTCCAATTCTCGTTATGTGTATTATCATATAATTAGACAGATTATATATTGATTCCTGTGATCATATGGAGTCATGCATGCATGAAAATATTTTTTTCAGCGTGATTGCCACACCATTATATGTATTATTAATTGATCACTCATATGTAATGTAAAATCATTTTATATTAATTATGTCTTTTATCTTATAAATTATAGACGGTAAAATCACATAACGGTATGGCCAGAAAACTAACAAGGTTATTACAAAATATGCCACACAAGGAGTCCTTGAAAGTTGAAAGCATGCATGCATGCATGGATGAAGTTGTGGACATTTATTGATCGAAGATTTGAAGTCCAAACTCTAACTAGTATGCTGTCTCCTCCATGCCATTTGACTACAAGATGGAACTATCAACACAGCCAGCACGAGAATTGAAAATTAGTTGCACCCAAAGCCACTTATTTTTTTTTAACTTCCTTTTAGGTTGAAGACACCATAGGCAAGTAGCAAGTAGAGACTTATTATTAAGATAGCATGTAATTAAGACCAAATTATTTGAGGTTAATAACGTGATTAGAATCAGAACTGGATAACTTGAGTAATCCTACTTCCCCTTTCCCAAGAACAATTGTAAGATAATTTTGTTGCAGGGATGGAAAACCCATGATTTAATTAAGTTAAGGGAATTACAAAGACATGATTTAAACACAAATTTTTATAATGTTTAATTGTATATAGAGATAGAAAGACATAGTTAGAGACATGCAGACAATGCTAATTCCAGAGGACTCCAAAAACAAATCATAATTGTCAGGAAGATTTTTATTTTATATATATATATATATATATATATATTATGATATGATATGATATGATGAGTATCAGGCACCAACTAGTCGACAGAAAAGGACCTAGGCCTCTTCTTGATATTTGCATTTTCACATGGTATGTGGGTTATTGGTGGGTCTCTGCTCAAAGTATGTTATAATTAAGACTAATCATATACACATATGCTTCAGCATTAGAGTCTTAGACTGATACTAGACGATCTGTTACCCACAAAAATTTGCAGGACCAGCAAGTTAAGCTTTAATTTAGATCCTCTTTGCATCTATCGGTTTGGAGCCGATGCACCAGAGAATTTGGGTCATTCGAGATAGCGAGAGAAAGAGATCCGAGTCGTTCAATGGTTTGGTTTTGTGTGAGGTGAGTCAATGAGATGGGCGAATGAGACCTGCATGATTTAGATTGAGTGGTTCAAATTCTTTGATTTATCGACTCCAAACACAGAGATCCTGAGAGAATCTGAATTCTGTTATTACAATACTCGGCGTCAGTAGATATTTTATGTATTAGTTTCCGATGAATATATATTGTCAAAATTATTGTATTTGCAACCATTTTTTTATAGGATTTAAATGTAATTACAAATTGTAACATAATGATGATGTGGAAGTCATTCCTACTACAAAACGTACTTTCAAGGTTTTTTTAAACGTAATAAAAAACTACAATATAAATATTTTTTTTTTTAAACAACCATACAATTCAAATAGTTAAAAAGAATTTTTAATCACTACTGAAACAATCTCAAACGAGTCCTAAACATGACTACCATCTTACGTTTCCACATTTCTTTAATATAAAATTCCGATCGTCTTCTCCAAAGCAAGATATTACTTTAATCCCCATATATTCTGCATTAGATTCAATCATCCATTTTCAACTTTGAGCATTGGGCTTACCTTGTGTGTTTTCACTTTGGGCTCGTCCACGTCAATCTTTGTTTGCTTTTATTATTTACGACGGAAAAAGACATTACCATGGTGAGCTTTGCATGCAGTTGCAATGGCGAAGTCGAGAGTTTTAGTCTAGAAGAGACTCAAAAGTCTTAATACGAAACCCTCTTTTAATTTTACAAAAATTATTTTGCTGTGTTGTGAGCAACCAGTTACTGTTATATTTTTTTTGTCAAAACCAATCACTGTCATTTGGGTCTAGTATAATGTCGTCCTCGTTATTTTCTTCTTTAAACCTAAACCCCAAGTCTCTTTAATTTTCTTCCTCTTTTCTTCCACTGATCTCCAGACCAGAGTCATCCTCAGAGCCCACAAGCAACATATTGCCTAAACTCCATAGGAACCACCAATCTCAAATCAAATTCAACAAAAAAAAAAAAAAAAAAAAAAAAAACATCTAAATGAGATCCTAAGCCCATGGAAAAACCTTAAAAATCATAAGTATAATACTAATTTTTTTTGCTTTTAAAAATTTTCAAGATGGGTTTGGGATCATCCTGTACCTTCATGGCTCCGCTTATGTGCATTTGATATAAATATATTTTAATGCAAGCAATATTGGCCAAGGAAAAAATTCAAATACAACATCTTAATTGTGTACGAGTGAATGCTATCAATTAACTGAATGATAAAGCACTTTCACGCTAAAAACAAATGAAGGACCAACGATTAGAACACCTAAATATCAAGAATTTATTACACCCTGCATAATTAACAATACCATATGGAAATAAAGCATCAAGAAAGGAAGATTGAAACTACAAAATCGAATTTCATCTCATCGACAGAAATCTGATTTCCATAAAACAAACTGTCAAGAAAAAGAAGAAACTTAGATAGTCCACATGTCCTCATCATCATCAAGTTGGATTACTAGTTGTCCAAGTCCATGTACCCTACTACCTTATTTCCTAATACACAAACCCCTTTATGTCCTACAAATTATTAACCATTTTCCCCACCAAAACTCTATAAATCACTTTAAGGACAGACGCTTTGGGAAAGAGTAATGCTAGATATATTAAATTTGTGGATTAAATTTACAAATCAAATTATATGTCACCAATAAGAAAGAAACACGTTAATTAACACTTAAGTAATAATTCAGTCATCAACTTTCACATCATTTAAGAACATACGCTATAAATCACCTTAAGGACAGACGCTTTGGGAAAGAGTAATGATAAATAGACTAAATTTGTAGATTAAATTCGCAGATCAAATGATATGTCATCAATATGAAAGAAGCACGTTAATCAACACTTAAGTAATAATCCAATCATCAATTTCCACATCATTTAGCTTACAAAATTCAGTTTACATATTTCGTCTCCCTAGCATTACCGCGTAAATCTCATTTATGATTAACTTTATTCCATTTTGATTTCATTTATTGGCTGGGTTGATTACTCAAGAAATAGAATAACTTTTTAATTAAAGCTTCAAGTTCTTAAAATCTAAAGCTTAAAACCTAAAATCTAAGCCTTCAAGATTCTAAGCTAGAATTCAAAAGTTTAAACTTTGAATGGCAACTCTACATCCTAAAACAATCAACTACGTCAATAAATGAGATCAAAATTGAGTAGAATTACAATTAAATAGACGTCTCGTTTAAAAACGTACGTCTTTGACAGAAATTTGCAGAAGAGACAATGGCATACATAGGACAAGCAAATACAGCAGGAAACTTCATCAATCACTGTCTTTTGTGTCCACAGTCACAGAGTGTAGATGAAGTAGACCATGGTTTGCCTCTACTCCTCACATGCCCCTTTGGGAGTTCATGGCTTTCCCATGTGCTCCTTCCTAATAATACACAATCCCACTTAAATTAATTGCAATTGCATTCTCTTCTATCATTCATTCTCTGCCACAATACTGCCACTACATGCAACACACAATGCCTAAGTATCTTAAACAAATATATTATTGTAGCAAAGTTGGACGTGGTTGAGTTGGTTAGGGCAGAGTCAAATCTCTATTTCCGTAATTTACATTAGATTAGAATATCGCTCGTATCAAAATGTAGTGTCGGCTCTAGTTGAACTCTAGTTATGCATACAATCTTGACAAGAAGATGTTGTGATTCGTGATAGTGGATCTAATAAAGATGAAAATTGGAGTTCTAACTTGAGCTTGACAAACAAGTAAAAACTTGGAAAACCCTTTTTATGCAGATATACAAGTTCTACAAAAATCAAATCAAATCAAATTATAAAGACAGAAACCCCACATTTGATTCAAGAGTTAATGCCAGATTCCACTCAACATGCTACGAAATCTGTTTGTGGATAGCTTCTTCACAAGCTTCTTGGCATCTGAAACTTCATCTTCTGCTAGTTTTTCGATGTTTTTCAAGTAACCCGAATGCGCAATCTTCCTCCTCCCGCTGTTGCAGCTCGTCAGCGACATCAAAATGGAGAACAAGAGCTTTTTGTTGCCCGAATTCACTTGCTTCGGATCGAACAGCTGCAAGAGGAGGCACATGTTGCGATCATCCTGCACGAATCGTTTTCTGTTTTTGGGGACTCTGACCATGTTCGACAGTGCTTCAGCCGCCATTTCTCGAACCTCAAACGACTTGGAATCAAGAAACTTAACCAGCTCCGTCATGAAGTTTGCATCCCCCATTGCTTTCTTGGCCTCCTCTGATTTCCCACACATTCTAATCGACACTTTTAGCGCCAGTTCTTGAATGGAAACCTCCCCATGTTGGAGAAAGAACATGAGCTGATCAACAAAACCGTACTTGATCAGAAGACTAATCGAATTTGCATTGCGAAAACACAAATTCTCTATTGCCCTCATTGCTGTCTCCCTCACTTTACAAGAACAAGCCACTGATCGGGTAGCCAAAACGCGAACCAACGCTTGAATTCCGCCCTCTTTCGACACCATAACTCGAATTGCCTCATCCCCAGAAGCAATGTTTTGCAGAAACTCAATCGAATTGATCTGCAAGACTTCGTCTTTCGACCTTGTGAGCCCGATAAACGTCGAAATAACACCTTCTTCGACCATGAATCTCTTGATTTCTTCAATGCCAACGAGATTTTTGAGTGCCCCGCAAGCAGGACCAACCAACTCTGCTCTGATTTCGCTGCCATCGCCGCCGGAACATAACTTAAGCAGAGCTGTGACTCCGCCGTGAGCTGAAATAGACCACCCATTATCCGAATTT
The DNA here is from genome assembly GCF_041283825.1 of Pyrus communis. Classification (NCBI taxonomy): domain Eukaryota; kingdom Viridiplantae; phylum Streptophyta; class Magnoliopsida; order Rosales; family Rosaceae; genus Pyrus; species Pyrus communis. The sequence goes on along the minus strand of NC_142574.1, from coordinate 31,111,143 downwards.
TCGGTTAATCTCTGCAAGCTCTTTGCAGCTTCTTCTTTCCCAACCACACTCCCACACTCCAAAACCCGAATCAACGGCGCGATAATCCCGGCTCCGATCAGAACAACCTTGGACGAACCAAACCCAGAAATCACAGAAACAATCTTTGCAGACAACTCCTGGATTCGAACATCATGCGAAAAATCAAGAAAACTAGCCAAAACATGCACAATCTCGCCATGTTCAACGACGACTTTAACATACTTGTCGTCTTCCACCAAAGCCTCGTGCAGATTAAGCAACGCCTGGCGTTTCATCTCTGCGTCGCCAATCTTCATCCTCGTCATCAAGTCTCTGACGTAGAACCTCATGTCGTCTCTGCAAGCTCCGTTTCCGGGCCTCGAAACGACGATCGCGAACCTCCGTGTCAAAACGCCGGCGTTGTAAATGTCCGAGAGGTTTCTTGCGTGAAGATCGAGTCTTGCTGAGAGAATGTCCAAGTCGCTCTGCATCAGAAGCTTCCCGCTGTACGAAAGATCGACGCAGCGACGCGCGAGGTCGTGGCACTCGTTCACCGTCTGACATATGCCCGACACAATGCCCGAGAGAATCGCGTTTTCGCTGGCCTCGCAGTTTTCTACGGCCTCTAGGCCGGAGCTCAAATCTTCGAGCTTGGTCCTTATCGTTTTCCATTTCGCCGAAAATATTTTGATGGAATAAGAGAGTGAAATCAGAGATGTAATGGACTCGATGGTTCGCCGGAGACTTGATTTGCCGGAGGAAGATTCCGACGAGTTTTGGCTCTGCTCTGTTTCTTTGGCTCCCTGCTTCTCTTCTTTCCCCATAGTTGCTCTCATTGGTTTTGGAACCAACCCATTTGAAAATAGCGAAGTGGGTCGGATTCTGGATGGATGGGTAGGAATATTCCGGCGATTTTGGTCGGAATTCGAAACGGAATGGAATCTAGTTGACCATCTTATCTTGAACAGAGAGAGAGAGGCTCTGACTTCTCCCGTCTTTCTCCTGGTTCTACGCTTATCCTTGGTTTGGCAGCTGATCCACTGAATTGGACTTTAGTACGAAATTACATGACTGACCTTTTGGGCTGGCGTGTGGTAGTGAAATACGAATGGGGGATTCAAGAGGGGTAATTTTGTAATTATATTGGGTATCAGAAAATCTGTTGGAGTTGGAGCTTATTTATAGGAGGTGATACTTTTATGTTTGTATTCTCCAATCATTGTATTTTGTATAAAATTGAGAAATTTTTCATTATGTTAGAAACACAGCTCGATAGGTGTATTATTATAATTTTTTGTTTCAAATTTTTAACTAATTGGACTATTACATTTTGTATTGAATTGTGTTCTCGACACACTGAAAAATTTTTCGTATAAAATAGTATATTTTATTTGGATATAATCTACACAATTTAAATATGTTTTTGGGGACTAGTCACCCACTATTGGTGGTAAAAACTTTAAAGCAATGCTTAATTATGTATGTATGGATTTTTTAATTATATATTCTAGAAAACTTTATAGAAGAAGAATTTAAATAGTACCGAAGGTGTAACCAATTAACCATCATCACTCACAACACTCAATTATCAAAATTGCTCTTTTATCATCAAATAATTTGAGCAACTTTGAATATTTTGTGGCTGATTCATGGAACTGCAAGGACCTAGCATGTTCTTCCTATAGTTTAACCGTAAAGAGTTGGTATATGCGTTTTTTTGTGAGCTAAAAAATCTTTTAATTCATTCAGGAGCAATTTTAAATAAATCATAAGTTGTATCAGACGTTCGCAACTCACTTGTATCGAGAAAAGAGAAAAAATAAGAAAAAGAGCATGAGCATTCCATATGCAAACACAAAGAAGAATATATAAAGGAAATGAATACAAAATGTGAAGTCCAAGACTTAGACATGATATGGCATCAATGCTTTAACAAAAATTCATCTTTTTGTTATGGAAAGAAAAAAAAAAGAAAAAAGAAAAGTGAATGTTTGCGTTGAGTTCACGAGTAGAAGTGTTATGCTAAGAAATTTCCATGCTCGGACCGACATCAACTTCTAACTTTTAGGCTTTCTATCAACTGTTTTTAACTAGTAATGGAGACAAATTAAGCTGTATATTAACACTTTAGCGAGAAATTTAACTCGAGTTCTTATAGACCACCGCTAAAATAACAAGAATCTTATATGGTGACGATATACCGTCATAATCAGTGGCGAAATCACGCTTTTCAAATAATAGAGTCATGATGTCGATCAAAAAAATTTAATAGGACCGTTTCGTTGAACATCTGACAGGAAAATGTCGATTATTGCTAACATTTGTTGAAAACTTATGCCAATATATCTCAACAACTACTATGATATGTAGATGCTTGTCAAATGTGACTACATTTTCCTATAGAGTAATGTTGAAGACTGCCAAAGCTTGTCAATTGAGACATTTCATCGAGCATTTGGTGCGCACAATAGAATCACAGACAAGACGAGAGAAAAGAAAGACATGGATGATTAAAAAAAAAATAGAAGAAGTAAGAGGAGGAGGTTGCAACATAGTTTACACTAACTGTTCATAGAGTCAACACAACACACATACAAAGAGACATAGGATTGGACAACTAATGACCCTATGTTGACTCCGGAACTGATGACAATATGTTAGTTTAATTGTTATAATACGGATGAACGGCATACTGATTTGTCACTATATAACATACACCTATAATATATTATTAATAAATAGATACACAACAAAGAGCATCATTACCCATTTCTTAAAGAGTAGAATAAAATTTCCCTTTCATAGTTCATATCCTGCAAAAGAAAAAAATTACACCCGATCATTAACTAGCATGAAGAAACACAAGACCAAACAAGTGTAGTATTAACTCGCTGTATCAAGAAAAAAGAAGAAAAAGGAACTCGGTTTATGAAAGTCCAAACTTTGACATAATATGGCATCAACAAAAATTCATCTTTTTGTTATGGAAAGAAAAATGAAAAAAGAAAAGTGAATGTTTGCGTTCAGTTCACGAGTAGGAGAAGTGTTATGCTAAGAAATTTCCGTGCTCGGACTCTTTTCAACTTCTAGCTTTTAGCTTTTACCAACTTTTTTTAACTAGTATATAATGGAGACAAATTAAGCAGTCTATTAATACTTTAGGGAGAAATTTAACTCGAGCTCTTATAGACCACTCCTGAAATAACAAGATTCTCTTACGATGATGATATTTTATCGTCATAATATCTAAGTTCTAACTTCTATTGTTATGATACGGATGAACAACAAAGTTAGCTGATTTGTCATTATATACATATACCTGTAATATATTATTAATAAATAAATTCACATATTGTAATATCACTAATATTACGTAACAATCTGACAATTATACTATAAATCTTCCGAACAGTTGATTAGGTGAAAAGGAAAAAAAAAGGGTAGCTTTCAAAAGTTCAAAACTCGAAGCATGGGGATGAGATGACAAATCCGCCACCCCACCATGTGAAGCCCTTTGTTGGATGCCTTGAGCTAGCCGTCTCCTTTTGATCAGACAGGAAGTGGAGTTCCTATACAAACTTTGAAAAGAAAGATGCTTCTATTCAATCCAATATATTACCCTTTTGCACTGAAAAATAACGAGAGGAGCTTACAAAAAAAGCCAAAAGCTGCTTTTTCAAAGAGAATGCCAAGGGCAAATCGTGAAAGGTTTTGAGCATCCTTACATAATATTATGGGATAAGATTTTTTGTAGCGTATCGTTTATTATTGTTTATGGAAAAATAGGAGACCTATTTATCTTCGTGAAATGATGATGATTTCGAAATTTAAACTCATTTAATGATGATAAATATGTTAGTAGTATCACCATTACTTGATGATAGCTAGTGAGCAAAAATGCACTCGTTCCATTACTAAAATCCTAGAAAGTTGACAAGTGAGGAAAACAAAAAAAATCAATGACCCATGATGTGGTTAGGTGCCTAAGTACATGACAATACTAGTCACGGATTATTCTATGTTATTTTGTCATGATACTGACCATGATTATTTGCAACAAGAGTTTAAGAATATGATTTGGTTTTAATTAATCATGGTTCTTTGTTTGATCAAATTGTTTTATGTGGGGGTAATTATGTAGGCGTAAACCCTTTGTTTGGGTTCTCCAGTCCTTTGAACATTCTATAATTCTTAGGCCACCATGCTTCCCCGTTGAATATATCAAAAAATGAGCAATAATCAATGGCAGATTTTGGCCCTTCAGCATAATTGAATCTGCACATGGTCATCACAACTTAAGCCACACTGCCAGGGACCCCATACGTTACACCACATTCCAATTCCCATTCCTCTCTACCAAGTATGCTACTAGCTTATTTTTGTTCATTGTTTATCTACGTCGAGAATATTTTTCTTAGCAGTTGAGGAGGAATGATTTAGACTTGAGACTCTTTTGTCACTAGGAGAGAAATATAACTAAATCAAAAGTTACAACTTGTTTTATCAACTAGCTTACATAGTAAGCACTTCTATGTTTTGTTTTCTTTGAATGCTTTTGTCAGAAACATGTTGAAATAAGTATCTAGCAAATGCTTCTTGAAGAAACATCCAACAAGTGATTCTCCACAAAACGTTTCCATGACCTAGAAGTAATTTTAACTACTTTTGTCAAATGCAGTAAAAAAACTTTATAGTTGTTAAGAAACACTTTTAGCTCGATCAAAATCAATTCCAAACACGGTCTTAACGTAACGTAACCCTATTACGTACGTGGGGTTGTGTTATGTAGCTCCTAGATAGAGGGTACGTTATGCTATATAACTATATATGTTGGTTGTTTAATGGTGGTAAAGTGTAGGCACGTAGAAATGCCATTTGGATTGCACAAGCTCGAAAGTGATAGCTTTGCGTTGTTGGGACACCTTTGAGTATGAAACAAGTGAAACTCAATACAGCTAGCTAGTAGCACAGTCAAAATATATACCTTAACTTTGAAGAGAAAAGTACATAAAAACAATCTTTCGTTTTCATTAAGATCTCATCGATCTACTCCATCGCGATGCTGGTGATCGATCAAATAGCTAGCTAGCTAGCTTAGGTGACTCTCCTAAGACAAAAACACATTGCCTTGATTAAGTTAAACCGATTTGGTGATGGTCAACCCTAATTCCGCAAACCCTAATTCCCATAGGAAACAAATGTGTTCCACAAAACCCTAAAGATCTTCTTGCATCCAAAGCACTCGGAAGTTAACCCTAATTAGGGTATAAAATGCATGGAACTGATCGACTCGAAAATGTTTACGTGGAAGAATTGTACTAGTCAAGTCTTTAATGTTAGAACCTGCTCTACATCTTCCATAATTGCACAGAGAGAGAGTAACAGAAGAACAATACAAACAATACAATTTCATTAACCGCCTTTTCTTCTCTTACAATGTACTATTTATACTAATACCCAACTCTAACTGTCACCACAAGATGATGCCCTGTTAAGGTAGCCCTTTCCAAGTCGCCCCCTCTGCCGCGTCAGAAACCTAGGCTCTGATACCAATGTTAGAACCTGCTTTACATCTTCCACAATTGCACACAGAGAGAGTAACAGAAGAACAATACAAACAATACAATTTCATTAACTGCCTTTTCTTCTCTTACAATGTACTATTTATACTAATACTCAACTCTAACTGTCACCACAAGATGATACTATCTGGCATCCTAACATTTAAACATGTTGGTGTTAGGTATTAATCGCACCTCTTTCGTTTTCTTGAAAAATAGCCATATATAATGACGTTTTCATCTACATCTTACGTTCCAAGAAAATGATGTGACTTAAGAGTTCATGCATGGGACCAGCATTGGCTAAAAGATTCATATAATATAATACGAGAATATATTTTACATAATTTTTTACACACGTTTTTGTGGAACTCACTCTGTAATGTATTTTAATGATCCTAATCATCTATCTTTTAAAACATCATTCATAAATCATCTTTACGAAAAAATTAGACAAATCCAAAACCATTAAAACATTCATTTGTAGCGAAGAAAATAGACGAATACAGTTCTACAAAGAAACCTAAACCCTAAATCCAACAGTTAAATGATTTCAGATTTAAGTGATTTTGGTAGACATGATCTTTGAAGGAAGACCTTAAAGATAGGTAATTTAGAACGTTGAAATACATTACATAGTGAGTTCCAAAAATTGTGTGAGAAAATTGATACCACGAATCCACTATATATATATATATATATATGGTTACAATTATTAGTTCAATTTTTGAAAGGGACTGCACACCAGAAACCTGCATAATTACACAAAAGTTCAACTTTAACAGAAGTATAAAATTCATTTTTACAGAAGCAATATATGAACTTCATTTGTGTGTATTTTGTATGCATCTAGTCTACTCTTTGTGCTAAGTATAATATTCAAGACATGATCACAACAATAGACCTCTTACCAAACCACACAGACCATCTCTAAGTTATTATAATTAGCTTTTGTGATGAATTCCTCGTCATGAGATTGCCCACAAAATCTAATTATGCCACTGTTAATTATCAAACAATCTGATTAGCTTCCAAACTTTCCAATAAAACACTAAATCGACTTTTGGGTCCGAACTCATTAGGGACAAATGATCTTCACGACTACAGATTCTTACCAATTCTAAATTATTGTTTTGTCTATGTTTATCTCTTTAATCACGTGAAATCATGTACTGAGAAATATGTATAGTTAGAGTTTTGAAACTAACAACATATCTGCATAAAGTAGCTGCGCATCTAAAACCCCAGTTACATCATATGCCTTAATGGATAATTAAAGGCTCAAGCCTTGCTATATATTCACTTTTGGAGGACAGAACCCTGGACGTATCATAATCTTGACTCATTTCCGCTCAAATCTAGAACTTATCATAAACTTAACTCATTTCCGCTCAAATTTAGTTATATTTTTCAGGCTGACACTTCTCCAAGGGCCAAATGTTTCTTCAATAAAGGGCACATAGAGGTCTTCAATCCATAATGGGTGTGACCTCCCTGTGGTTCTAATCATTAACTGGCACATATTAAGTTTCTGACAACAAAGTTAAGAAAAGTTAAGTTTATAAGTACGTATCAATCAATGATTGGGACAACACCGAAAGGCCACACTCATTTTGAGTGCATAATGAGAGAAGCAATATTTCTTTTTTTATTGATTTAATTTGCAGTATTTTTCTCATCAACCTTGGTCAATGACAAGCTACAAGTTCTTGGATCAACGAAAAAGGTTAAAAAAAACACAACTGACTATGAAACTCACAACAGCATCCTGAAATTCAAAGGAAGCATCTACTTATACAACCACAAACGTCCTGCTTCTTCGAGATAATGTGGACCCCCAATTGAAAACTGCCCCTCGCTATCGCAGCCATTGATCGAACAAGATGCGAGATCGTGTACACAAGCAATGCATCTTCCATGACCCCATCATCCATGACACAATCAGCTTGTCTGTTTTCTGACCACCTTGCTCTAATCCTTTGCATTATTCTTTGGTAATCACACACAGCATGGAGACTACCACATAGAGATGTGAAGTTCCCGTTCGATATAATTCGCTTCACTACAGCCTATGCCTGCAATCTAAATTGCCTTATCCGCTAGCTTTTTCGCTATTTCCCAACAGCAGCGGCAACTCCAGGCAGGATTTTTTGGAGCCATGTTGGAAGGCAAAGCCGTCATCAATGAGACTGATATGCTTCAAGCAATGCAGCAAGACGCTCTCCATTTAGCTGCAAAGGCTCTCGATAACTTCGATGTCACTGAACCCACTGAAATTGCTCAATTCATAAAGAAGGTCACCCCTCCTTTTCCTGGATTATCCTCAGCATTGAATCCTCGCTAAATGATTTGAAATTCAAGTGTTTGTTTTTGCCTTCTTTGCTTGTTTCAATGCAGGAATTCGATGAGACATACGGGCTGGGGTGGCAATGCATCGTAGGAACAGATTTTGGTTCGTTTGTGACACACAGCCAAGGCTGCTTCATCTATTTCTTCATCGGAAGCCTTGCATTCTTGCTTTTCAGGGGAACGGCTAACCTCGCTGTGGAAGCAGATAAGATCCTGCCACTGGAGGTTGTGGAGGCATAAGCTCTGCTTCATAAACCTTGACTTCCTTTTTGCTCTCCTCAAATTTGTACATCAAGAAAATAAATAAATAAACAAACGAATTCCAAGTTCTGTAATTTCTGGCCCTTCGTTCTGTCGACCTTCCATTTCATTAAGCTGAATGAAAGTGAAAATTTCATATCCAATATCTTTATCAAATGTCCTCTGCAGCTTGAGGCTGTATGAATAATATTTTTCTTAGGTCAGAGGCAGGGCTTCACGAAATAGCTTCACCCGCGATCAGGATAGTTGAAGACCATGCACCCCGATGCTTACAGATTCAAAGATAAGTAACTTGGCGATCCATTCATTTGCTTGTGCGCAAACCTATCCCATGGTAAATTAGGAAAAAGGTTGCATGTGTGACCATGAGTTTGTGTGTGTGTGTGTGTGTGCGCGTGTGCGTGTGCGTGTGAGAGAGAGAGAGAGAGAGAGAGAGTACCATGTTCTCTGTAAGCTTCAAAGCATTACCAGAATAGGTTTGAATCTTCAGAAAGTAAGAACAAAAGGCGGGGCATCCCTTCTTGGCCCAGCAACAGAACGGTAAACATAAACTTTATCAGCCACACGGTCATCATCCCCTTCATCCTTCATTACCTCAACATTCAATCTCGGCATCTGACTTGCCAATAACCGGCAGGCGTTTACTGTCACATTGCAGGCTGACATCCAAAGTGATCTCATGGATTCATACTTCTCTATATCTGAGAGAAAAGCTTCGTTCCCAAACGGGCAGTCCCTTATCTCAAGTTTCTTGAGCTTTGGACAACCTTTCAGCACACACTGCATCCCCAAATCACTTTTTCCAGCGAAAACTACTGATAGCTTTTCCAAATTCTTAGCATACATCCCAATGTATTCGAAGGCATGGTCAGTCAATAAACCTGACACTGAAAGCCGTTGGAGTTTAGTGCAATTCTTCACAACTGCACCAAAAGCCTCATCCATAGGCTCGTTCGTTATGTAATCTGGTTGCCCCGGGATCATTATGCAGAGACGAAAGTGGGTGATATCAGGGAAATTTTGTGCAACGGTTGCTACAGCGGCATTAGTCATCTGCCAACAGAAGTAGAGGATATAACGGAGTTTTCTGCAGCCATGAGACACGGCAACAAACCCAGATTCAGTCACCCCACGGATGATACCATCACCGTCAGGATCAGAAGGGAAAACACGGAGTTCCTCAAGCAAAGGACAGTTAGATCCAACAGCCTTCAACCCTTGGTCTTCCAATGTGTCCAGTACCTGTGATAAAAATTTGATATCAAGAGTTAGCACCTAAGGATTTCAACGGTGCCCAATTCTCCGATTTCAACATTCGTAGTCTTGTACATGAAGTATTTGCAATGTTCAGAAAAATAAACAAGTTAACTAAAGCGGGTTCGAGTTATCATGTCTTCCGCGAGATCAATGAATAATGATTTTAATTTTCCAACCATAAACCATGTCTTTTCTTCTCATATATCGATAAACTTTCACAAAATGAAGAATTGGAGACAAAGAAAGACGTGGTAAATTTACCCAAAGGCGCCGGAGACGTGGGCAATAAGCAACAAGCTCAGCAAGGTCCCAACTTTGCAAAGCAGCAGCATAACTCAAATTCAAGAAAGTAAGATTTGTAGTACATGCAGGATATACAACTGGGAGATAAAGAGTGGTTGCTTCCCATAATCCAGAGAGGGTGTTTAAATTCGCGCAATTGCTAAATACTCTTAAGAGTTGTGAATTCTCACAGGCTGCGATCTCTTGCACGGCAAATGAGCCGGTCCCAATCTCCAAAAGTTCAGGAGAATTGGTAAGAAGCCTCTGCAGTTGCTCCAAGGTTACATATTTATTAACCTTCAACACCCTTAATGATATGCACCTTTTTACAAGCCTCTCAAGAGCATCAAAATCGACGTCGGAATTCAGGCTTGCAAAGTTCAGTATTTCCAAAGACGTGAAGGTTTCAGGGAAATAACCTAACCAACTGCCACTTTTCTCATCAATTTGATGTTCAATCAAATTCCTGTGGTCAAATTACAAGGGGATCGATTTAGTTTATTCAACAAGTGAAGCTCCACATAAACTTTAAAAAACAAACAATGCAGACAAGAGACTAGAATTCGCATAGATGTATTTTTTGTTTCACAAAATGATCTTCTAAACTACTCTTAACCTATACAACAACAAAGTTTTATTCCACTAAATAGGATCGGCTCGGCTGTATGAATCTTATAATGCATCTACACTCACTTTTGCTCCAAGTCTATTGTTAGCTCCAAGTACTTCATGTCTTATCTTAAAGTCTCTTTCAAAGTCTTTCTAGGTCTTCCTCTATCGAGGCTCTGCCTCATAATCGTATTTTCTAACCACAACTTCTCTGGGTCATCAGTTCACATGTTCAAACCACCTTAATCAATTTTCTCTCGTTTTATCTTCAATTGCGACCACTCCTACTTTAATCTTTAAAAGGAAATTTCCTTTTCAATTGCAAAAAGTCGGCACACTGCCCTGTCAACTCTGTATTGATTGACCTACCTATTATGTCCACTAATATTGGATGGTGGGGTACTTTTGAATAGAAGTCGAATGTTCCCCTCAGAAACATAGCGACTACTAGAGAGAGCGACGTGGTGGCAGTGGGGGTTTTTCACTTTTTTTTTTTTTTTTGAGGTGAAGTGTTTTTGTTATGTACATGGATAAAAAGGTTATTTCGAAGTCTGAAATCTAATTTCGATTGTTAAATTAGACGATCTTTTCACCTTTCACATGAGGCGCGCACGAATAAAATCAGATAAAATTTAAATACGACGTTCACTTTGGGGTTAAATTGATAACACTTTTTGCATGAGCCACGCACGAGTAAAATCGGACAAAGTTTAAATACAAAGTTCGCTTTGGACTAATTTGATAGTAAGTTGTACCACCGAGGCTAAGAAAAACGTAATGTTATTAATTCAAATGTTATTATGAGTTGACGATAAAATTGATATGTTCTCAAATTATAGTATAAACAAGTCTTTGTTATAATAGGATCGAAAAAAGTACTCCAAAATAAATAAAGAAGAAAAGGGGCACTTATAATTCCAGAAAATTGAAAACAAAAACACTTACTTGGAGTGAGTGGCGATGGCGGCAAGGCCATCAATGCTGAACCCATCACAGCTGACAAGCGAGAGAGCTTTGAACCCACCAAAACAAACACCCAACATCTCCAGACTCTCATCAGTCACCGTCATCCTCTTCAGCCGGAGCTCCTCCAGCAGCGGGTACTCGGCGGCGAACCCAAAGACCTTTGCTTATTACAGCAGAAGGAGCAGATGAATGTATAATTAATTATTGGTTTAATAATGGAGTTAATTATTGGTTTAATAATTAATTAAGGTTTTTTTTTTTTTGAATACATTAAGGTAGTTTATTGTACTTAGTACTATGTATTATTGTCCATAACCTCTCCAACTCTGATATTAGGCTTCGGTTGAGTAACATTAGGAAAATGGATCCTCTCCGAATTCCTTCCATCAAATCCAGTCAATCAACAAATTCGAGCTTTTAAAATTTGATCTACCGGCTAAAAACAGGGGGTCCGTTACAAGTTATAATAAGTTTAGCCGTTAGATCAAATTTCAAGGACCCGGATTGGGATTGGCGGATCCCTTTCCTAACATTAGAAGTAGAAGTAGATATGAGACACGTTTACAAATGAAAGCGTTTCAGTTTCTCAAACTAATCATGCAACGCTATATACAATAATTAAAATATGTAAGAACACTTAATCAGTTTCATGATTCATCTTGTATTCCGTCTTAATAGGTTTCATGTTCTTTTTTCTCAATAATTATTTGTTACACATATTCAAGATATTATCTACCGCTTATTCGTGTAATTCCTCGTCGACCACTTGAACACAAAAAACAAACAAACAAACTTCTTTATTGTCAATGACTTATTCAATGCACCCCTATAGTCTGAGGGGACGTGTTTCACACGCTACCATTGTTGAAAGCATAGTCTCGCCTAATCCTACTATGTGACTTTGAGATGCCTCACCGCAAGTGAAACGTCTCTGCCAAGACTGCAGATATCACAAATTTCGTGTTGCACAAGCCGAATTGTCGTCAATTTTCATCATCCCTCGTTACCTCGGCACCTTACTTTCCAATGAACGACAGGCGTTCGTTGTCATAAGGCAGCCTGACATCCAAAATGATCTCGTAGATTCATATTTCTCTAAACCTGAGAGCAAAGCCGCGTCGTCCCCAAACGGGCAGTTGGACCCACAGTGTCCCCCAGAGCCTGAACAAGCCCATGTTCCACCAACGGCCCTCTCCTGGGTGTCCATATAAAATAGTAGGGTGTTATTGTCCGCAACGTTTTATATTAGGGTGTTATTGTCCGCAACGTGAAACGTTGCGGCACGCACTATATTGTTAGTATGTCATCTAATGAATCTTTAAATTCTTGTTCAGCTTAATTCATCAAATATAAGGGCAGAATCAAGAATTTTCACGAGTTGACTATTGATTTTAATTTGATGGGCGATGTAGGGTGACTTTTTCACAATACAAGGGCGAAATTAAGAATTTTCAAAAAACGAATAGAACAACGGGATATCAAATAAAAGTGGAAATTAATATAAAATAGTTCTTGTGCACAGTAAAAGTGATCAAAAAAATTCAGATATCGCTTCACCAACCAAATCGGAGGGAATTTATAACTGCAAAATTTGGGACCTTCAAATCCCAAATGGAGATGTTATTTTACAAAATTTGGGACGTAGGAGGAATATGGAGACGGTTATTTTACACAAAAACCCACGAGCCTGGGAGAAGGTTAAAATGAAAGACTTCATCTGCTGCTGCTGCTCCAAGTAAGTAATTCCTCAACGAACGATTTGAATTCGAATATACAAAATTTTGTTTTATTTGTAGACTCCACCTTTTAAACGTGCGCCGCAGTGTTTGTCAATAAATCGTCTGATGGCGGCTCAATTCAAATGCGACTCGAGTCCCTCCCCCAGATGAAACGCCTAGCCCAGTCCGTTACCACCAGTGCCCTGTTGCGCCAGCTCACTTGTTTGCTGAAATATTGTTCAAAAGCAAATGTGTTGAGATTGGTGCTACCGCTCGATGAACCATGATGATGTTATTTTCCAAGTGTTCGCAGTGTAGCGCGACGTTAAATATGCAGCTGTATCTAAATAGTAAGTAATAATACCTCGCATAAACAGAATACCAAAGCCACTGGGAGCTGTGGCCAATGGAAACCCAGTCTCCCGGAAGTTGAGCTGCTGTCTGCTCTCCTCCCAATGGAGCAAACTGCCCGAGATGCTTGTACCTTCACGAAAGAATGAATCGTTCAACATATTAGCTGACCAAGACACCGCTAAAAATATAGGGTCCGTTCGATAATCATCTTGTTTTTTGTTTAATTATCAATTAAAGAAGGCCCTAATTTCAAACATAAGAAAGCAAGAAGAAATTTGAATTGTACCTAAAGGGTCGAAACCGATGGCGACCTTCTCCACGGAACCTGAGAGGACCTTCAGGATTTTTCTCAGCCTCTTCCATACGGTTGAAACACTTGGCAAGGTAGACACCTTGTTGAGCAGCAACCTGGAATGCATGACATTTAAGAGGCAAATAAGACCCAAACATAATTTATACGGAGAAAACATGCGTCTTGATAAAAATTACAATTATCGAAATGTTCGTATACCAAACCAAGTACCTGGGCTGTGGCTGGAAGATTTTTCATCTGGGAATCCACTTTAGAAAGAGCGGTCTTGAACTCTTCAATATTCAACTCCACATTTCCTTTTGAAACATCCGCTGTTTCCTTCAAAAGATCAACCATATTTTTCATCTGTTTGCTCTTCAGATAAAGCTCCACCTGAGGATACCTTTCACAGATATCTTTAATCACTTCTTGATACTCGTCATTTGTAAGTGTTCCCGAATTATCCTTGTCCGCCTTGCGAAATATGGCAGCAATATCCTCCTGAAAAGCAAACAGGCATTAAGAAAACAAACTAGACATAATAATGGAAGATTTAAACAAAGGATCGATCCAATATGATAGAAATGTACTGCACTCGTTGGTTATTTGCATATAACACAGATTTCGTGTAGCTAATAAGCAAATAGAGAATCAACAACTGGTTTATCATATTGATTTTAACGGAGAAACCAATCAAATTTCCAGTTTACATGACTCCTGTCTCCAGAGATATCAAAGCCTCCAATTTTAATGCAGTCTTACAAATTAATAGCATAAAAATAACTGTTCATCATGTAGCCAGAACTCCTGATGCCGATTAACAACAGGAAAAACAATGCCACATTCTGCTGAACAAACTATTTCAGAGAGAAGATAACAAATAAAAGAATGACGAGACAAAAATCTATTGCAAACTGCATTTTCCAGCATTATCATTGCAACTTGCAACACATTAGAGAAATAAAAAGTGCAGTTACCATGACTTTGCGCTGATTTATTGTGGCACAATCACCAATTGCATACACTTTGTCACATCCCTCCACACGCAGCCATTCATCAGTTGCTAAAGCTCGTCGATTACCCTGATATTCAAGTAACATATGCTAGTTTAATAGCAGTGACATTTGCTTGTAAAAGACACATGATTGCACATCATAAGCTTTCTTAAGACAGAGAAGTCAATTAAGCATCAATGAGAAGGAGAAACACACCTGACCAACTTGAGTCATGAAATCCTTTATGAAAGGACGCGTTCCAATACCAGTTGACCAGAGAGCCATTCCATAAGGCATAACAGAAACTTCCCCACCATTTTTCATTTCTTTGGTATAGATTTCTTTATCAGTTACTTTCACAACCATGGATCCTGTTTTCAGATCAATACCGTCTCTTTGAAACTTTTCTTCAGCAAAAGATGTGATTCTTTTGTCAAACCTGTAAAAACATGAGAAGAATTTAATGATAATGAAGAAATAAAAAGCAGATATGGCTACTTTAAACAACAAAGTACTAGTTCCGAACAAATAACAAAGGTTTAGCATTTCCGATGCTTTACTAACATATTCAGAATATGATCTCCAGCCTCGAGAAGTGTAATTCTAACTAGATCCTTGACCCCGGGATACAATTTGACCAAATCCTCGTTGACAAAATCGTGAAGTTCTGCAGCAAATTCCACACCAGTTGGGCCACCCCCGACAACAGCAAAATGAAGAATTCTCTTTTTATCCTCATCGCTTACAGTTGGAAGGCTTGCCTTTTCAAAGCAGTCAATAACAGTCCTTCGAATCTTTTGAGCATCTTCTACTTCCTGCATGAAGTAATTTCCCGAGACGAATAAAACAAAGATGCCAACATCAACTAACAAACCTGGTGAAAAAACTCCATTCATTTTCTTTATGCTACCAGCGGTAGCTGATGTGGGGATTTAATTTCACAGGAGAAAACTTACAAGAATATATTGATTAATACAAATACAAGGTTTTCAAGAAAATAACCTTCAAGAAGTGGCAGTTCTCCATCACACCAGGAGTATTGAATGTATTAACATTGGCTCCCACAGCTATAATAAGGTAGTCATAATCCACAACAAACTCTTCATGTCCATCCAAATTGTTTTCTAGATTAGAATGGCAATAGATTTTCTTGTTTTGCGCATCGATCTTCAGACACGCAGCTTCACTGAAGTGAACGTCCACATTTTTCTGTACAAAAGAATCATTGTCCAGTCAAATAATAAGTGATGGCAACCAGAGACTCTGAAAACACTAAGCAACAAGCGCTACCTTTCTAACAATGTTTCGAATGGGTTCAACAATGCTGCGAGCTTCCACCGTACCACAGGTAACACTTGGTAGCAGAGGGGTGAAGGAAAAGTAATTCCGAGGTGATATGATCTGAACCTCATAGTTGGGATTTTTCAGATTCCTCAAGAAACTTGTTCCAGCCCAGCCAGTTCCAAGTATCACAATCTTCTGTTTCTTATTGTCCACTTGATCTATGACAGGCGCGCTGCTGATCAGTTTTGGCTCAGGGGTTGCCTCAGCGTAAGCCACATAGCCGCCGCCACTGCCATAGCACAAAACCAAAACATAATCGTAAGGTGCATCATGTAATATGCGAGCATATTAACACCAAATTGTAGTATCACTCTCATATAGGGCTTGCGGCGCCAAGTATATTTAATTTTTACTCTCTGCGATCTTTTAGTTATCTACGAATAAGCATTCTCATTCGTTCACTACCTTTATGCACATAGAAACATTTTAAGTCAGTAAAACTGTTAAGCATAAAACAAGTAAAGACGCATAGTTTCAATCTAAATTCCCTAAATAATCGGCAAAATTGGATGAATCTGTGGATGGTGATTCTTTTATAGCCACGGAACCACCAACGAATTGGCTGCAATTCATAGCTTGAACTAACAGACCACACTCCACAGCATCATTTTAAGTCAACGAAACAGCGCTAATCAAGTACACATCCAATGCTATATTTTCGTGCATGTTTCGAATGGCGTCAAAATTGCCACCATAAGACATGATCTATTGAACCACAGCATCCTTTTGAGTCAGTAAAACTCGTTAAGACAAAAACAAGTAAACGCGCATAATTTCGAACTAAATTCCAAAAATATGTTGCAAGATTGGATGAATCTGTGCATGCTAATTCTGTTACATCAACGGAGCCGCCACTTTGGCAGCGGCTCTTGAAACTCAATGTTTCAGATCAATGAACTCCAATTTCCTCACAATTTCAACTTACAGATTCAATTTCCCACATATGTGAAATAAGTCCAAGAGATCTGATCGACTAAAGAGACTTCCAAAAATTTTGGAACAAAAAAAAATATGAACAGAGCAAATATTTTCGAATTAAACAGAAATAATCGATTCGTAAAGGAATCAAATGGAAATTAACAGCCAATAAACTAGAAAAATAAGAAACCTAAATTTAGAAATTTCGCTCAAATAAATACTCAATAATCGAACTGAATAATCACAGAGGAAGCAGTTGAACACACAGAAGACGAAAGAGATGACCGAGAGACAGACAGACAGACAGACAGACAGAGAGGAGAGAGAGGAGAGATAGAGAGAGTATATACCTGACGGCGACGACGACGAGCATTTTGGAAGCCTTAGGATAATCATGGAAGGCTTTAGAAACTCGGTCGAAGAAAGCGAAACCTCGCATTTTCGGCGGTTTCAAGCTTTTCGGCGCTCAGATCTGCAGCCGAAAAAGCACAAAATCTAGAGAGAGAAGCAGAAGGAGGCGGAGGAGGAACAGGGGAAGTTACAGAGAAAAATGGGGAGAGAGAGAGAGAGAGAGATTAAAGAATCCGGAGAGGTTGGAGGCGAAGGTTCCAGCCATGCCGACGACATGGACCGCAAGGCACAACCCTCGCCACGTGTGACGCGGATGCGAATCGAATCAAAACGGAGCGGTTCGTTTGTAAGAGCTGGACACGTCCGCCATGGTGGGCCCTATGATGTGCTGGAGCTCGAGGGCTGCGTGATCGATTCTATGCTAAATGCACGGCTCATGTTTTATTTTATTTTTGAATTTAGAAAATTTTTTGTTAGATGGACGGACGTTGGCTTCTTTGTCTAATAGCACAGTATCGTATGTCAATTTTTTTTTACGTGACGTTATTAAAATAGAAATGTTGTTGTAATAGTGTACTTAGTTTATATAACTTTTCTGTTTTTGGGTTTCTGTATTCGAAGCTTATTATGCAATTCTTATTAGCTTATTTTAATGACCTATCTTAACGAATTAAGAATTCGAATCTCTTTTTAACAACTTAAATCTCTTAATTTTTTACCGTCGAATACAAAAATTTGAAAAGAATCTTGATACAAGGAAAAGGACCACATTGACATCATCACATGCCACATGGCTGTGGCAGAGGGAAGATGCGTAGTTGTAAGTTGAGAGATTTTTTAGTGTGATTTGCACACGAGGTGGTATATCATGTGTCACTATACAAATAGTGAGATATGTGTGTTGAAAAGTTAATAACTTAAAAAAAATAAAATTTCCCACCACTTACATAAAAACACGTGATGTACTATCTGTATTCCCGTCACAATAAAAAATTTATCCCGCAGAGTAAGTTAGCATGCGGCCCCAGAATCAGCGGAATAACACCAAATCTTTGACTATTTTTTAGTTTTTATTGATGCTTACTAAATATCGAGTTTATTTATTTATTATTTGCTATGGTGAAATTTTATTATTTTGTGGCCTTTGGCAGACTAAATCTCGAGAAATAGAACGAAGACATTTTATGGAACATGCTCTGTTGTTTCCGAGACGTCTTGCATTTGTCTTCTTACCTCAACAAATAAGTTGGTCAAACAAAATAGAAGAAATTGTTGTAATGGTCTCTTAATTTTAACTTAACTGAAACAATAGTTTTTCAACTAAAAATTCATGATTATTGGTCCTTTAACACTTTAAAATGTGCAGTTATGATTTTTTTTTTGTCAACTTCATGAGAACTTTCATCAAATCGAGTTGTGTTGGAATAATCATTGCTACAATTGAGTTAAAGTTGATGAGCCATTTCTTCAATTGGATTAAAGTTAAGGAATCATTGCTTTAATTAGGTTAAAGTTAAGGGACAATTTCTCTAATTGGGTTAAAGTTAAGGGATCATTCCTACAATTTTTTCATTTAGTTTTTCATATTTTTCCCTTGATTCTAACCTCACGTGAGTGACACATGACTCATTTTAACAGAAATTTTAACGAAGTTGACGAAAATGATCATTGCTACACGTTTTGATAAGTTAAGGAACTAATAATCATGAATTTTTAGTTAAGAGATCATTGTACAAATTGGATTATAATTGATAGAACATTACTACAATTTTCTCAACAAAATAAATGAAGAGAAATGCAAAAGCACTTTTAAACTAATCCTACTTCTTAGGCTCGCTTATTTTTTTTAAGAAAGTCTTGTTTTTCTGCCTTATGCGTGTGTGGTTTGGCAGCTGTGACATCAAAAGAGGTCGGTGGTCGGTACGAGCAAGATTACGACGTTTGCTTACAAAAAAAAAAATTAATGTGTCAAATGAAATGAGCATAAAGCTTTAAAATTTGTTGGGACAGGTTGTTCAACCTAAATTTGCATGTGATAGTTTACGTCGCTCAAAAGGCATGTGACTTGCCAACCTTTATATAATACTCGAACATGTCAAGAGCATGAAGAGTGTGCTTTCATCAAACCATTCCCTTTTCTTTTGTTGGATAAATATCAACAATCAATAATAATTGTACGTATGCTAATAAATAATAAATGTGAATAAATAAATAACAGAGTATTAACAATGCGAAATATGTACCTTTTTCATATTTGGAGAAGCTCTAGGAGTCGAGCTGAATTCCGAATCTGCAAGGACATAGAAAGACGATTAGTAAATCAGAAAGCAGTCTAGCAAAAGTACAAAGCGGCCGAAGGACTAAGCAGTCTACTTACCAAGGATGAAGATTGTTGGAACACACATCTCGAGGTAAGAATCAGACTCTCATTCTCCACTTATATCCAAAGTCTCCTTGGCCCAGTCATGGTTTTCCTTACTCGAGTGGTCAAAGAGCCTATGGCGAGATTGCAGCTACCCAACTCCTTCAATGTAGCCAATGTCAAAGAAATACCAAAATTCGTTGATAGTCAAATCCAAGTCAAAGAATTGGTTTGGATTGTCAAACCCATCATCACGCGAACCGCATTGTGAGAACATTGGGTAGGGGCACACTCCATGGAGCAGAGCACCTCTTGGAAGAAGCGCGATATGGGAAAAGTGAATCCCAATACGAAGTAATAAGGATGGAACTTGATGGCTCTCCGATCCCCACCACATGGCTCACGACTGCTACTTTCCTTGACTCGTCTCACACACACCCCAGACGGAATAGCATGCCTATATGCCTCAAGAAAGTCTCTAAACAAGTCATCGGAGCTAATTTTGAAGTGAGTAACCTTGAAGTAGTCGACCTTGTTCAAAGACCCGCCTTGACGATACAATGGCAGCACACCATCCTCATTCTTATGGCTTGAGGAAGACATGCTTGAAGAAATTCTACAAAGACGCTAGGAAAATTCATTAGGCGGCTGCACAAAAAAAAAAAAAAAAAAAAAAAAAAAAAAAAAAAAAAAAAAAAAAAAAAAAGGGAAGCCACGGCACACCAAGCTTTACAGCCCAACAAGGCACTCGACCTCTCTCTTTTCCCTCAGGCGGGGGCCTGAGCCCAGCCACAAAAAATAAAAATAAAAAATTATAACCCCCGGCCCCAATGGAAAGAATAGGGGTCAGCGCCCCCACATTCTTTCTCTCCTTCTGGCATGGGCCGAAGCCCAAGTAAATCTCTTCAGCTTGGCCCGCGCCAACCCCAGCTCGGCATCCCAACGCCCATCTCCCTGGCCCAAGCCAGCCACGCGCCAAAGCCCAAGGTCCGCGTCGCCAGCCCTCGACCCAAGCTGAGCCTTCACCGCGCCTTGTCACCCACGCCAGCCAGGCCGTTGCCTTCTCCAACCTACCATCACACGTCCTCGACCCCTGTTGAACCAAATTTCAAGCCCCGAGGCCCCCAAAAATTATGAAGACAAGGAAAAATTAATTTTTTCTTACCTTGGAGTAGCGTGAAGATGAAGAAAGCAACGAAAGACAGTCATTTGCACGAGCAAGTGTAAAAGATTGCTAGGGGAGGGAGAACAAATATCCTCTAGCCCACTCTCTCTTGTAGGGTAGAATAAATTGCTCTTTAAAGTTGATTTAATAATCTACTTAAGGTAGACTTAAATAGACTTTAGAAGTAATTTATTTCCCTTTCCTAGAAGGATCTAATTTCCAATTAAAAAGGGAATCTACATCAAAATAGGAAACAAGGAATCTACATCAAAATAGGAAACAATCTTATGTTTTCTAAAGCAAGAAGATCTCTACACCTGTTGCCCTTTCCTGCAAACAACCCAATAGGTGCGGGGGCATTTGTGTAATAAAAAATAATTAAGAAAAATATGGAGACGACACGTGGATTCTTGGGTGAAAAAGACAAAATTACCCTCGAGGCACACCGGGATTCCCACACGCAAGTAGCGGACAATAACGCCACAATCAAGGTCAAAATTGATCAAAATTGTAAGATCCCACATCGCCCAGGGGAGTGATCTTTATATGTATATTCTCATCCCTACCTAGCACGAGGTCTTTTGGGAGTTCACTGGCTTCGGGTTCCATGGGAACTCCGAAGTTAAGCGAGAAGGGGGCTAGAGCAATCCCAGGATGGGTGACCCACTGGGAAGTTGCTCGTGAGTTCCCAAAAACAAAACCGTGAGGGAATGGTAAGCCCAAAGCGGACAATATCATGTTACGGTGGTGGAGGGGGCCCGGGAAGTGATCCATCTCGGGCCGGGATGTGACAATTGGTATTAGAGCCTAACCCTGGCTGCGTGTGTGCCGACGAGGATGTCGAGCCCCTAAGGAGGTGGATTGTAAGATCCCACATCGTCCAGGGGAGTGATCCTTATATGTATATTCCTATCCCTACCTAGCACGAGGCCTTTTGGGAGCTCACTGGTTTTGGGTTCCATGGGAACTCCGAAGTTAAGCGAGAAGGGGGGCAATCCCAGGATGGGTGACCCACTGGGAAGTTGCTCGTGAGTTCCCAAAAACAAAACCGTGAGGGAATGGTAAGCCCAAAGTGGACAATATCGTGCTACGGTGGTGGAGCGGGCCCGAGAAACGATCTGCCCCGGGCGGGGATGTGACAAAAATAGTATCTATTCAAAACCTATTTCATCCATCCTCATCAAATCCTTCTCACAAGGTAACCTTCAATTATTCATTCAAAATAGGATTAATTACCTAGATTAATTGATTAATTTCCTAATTAATTAATTAATCTCCTAATTGATTGCAAGATATTATTTTGACATAATATCTTGGAATTACATTAAAAAAGCACCATAAGTGGCCGGACCCCTTTTCTCCAAATAGGGGCCGGCCACACCCCTATAAATAGCTCACATTTCTCCCAAAAACCTAATTCCAACTCTCTTACTAAATTCTCCAAATTTCTCCAAACATTTTCCCCTCAAATTCTAACTTTGGCATCGGAGGTTCTTCGGCCAAAGCCCACCCCCCCCCCCCCCCCCAAAAAAAAATCATCGTGGGCGCGTAAGGCTCTTGGCCTTGACGTAAGGTGTAAATTGTTTTGCACGTGCAATTTCGTCCAAGAAGAAGAAGGCGGAAATTTGCATCCACAATTACATTAAAAAAAAAAAGCGCTAAAACATAATGTCGATCTAAGGTTATATCCAACCATCTTCAATGCACATTCTCAAATTTTCAAAACATATCTAATGCGTATGCTCAACATTACCATCATTTTTGGATCCAAATGGGAGAATATGAATTTTGCATTAAAGATTAGAGGCTTACAAATATTTAGATTTTTATGTTATTATTAGTTAATTTTAGTGTTCAAATGTTTACATTTTAACATGTTATCGGAACAAATTATCTATGTGCAAAGCTTAACAGTCCTACATTCTAATACATTAACCAATTAATATTTTTCATATGTTAGGCAAGAGATTAAAAATGTCACGAAGAAGATGACCCGTTATAATACTTTTTGTGGATGCAAATTTCTTCCTCCTTGATCTTGGACAAAATTGCACTTACAAAACAAATAACACCTTAGGTTAAGGCCAAGACCCTCATGCGCCCACAATGAATTGGGGGGGGGGGGCTTTGGCTGAAGAACCTTCGATGCCAAAGTTAGAATTTAGAGAGAAAAGTGTTTGAGAGTTTTGGAGAATTTTAGCAAGAGTATGAACCTAGCTTTTTAGAGAAAAATGGGGTTCAATATATAGAGCATGGCCGGTCCCCTTTGGAGAAAAGGTGGCCGGCCCTTTGGGGTATTTTTGGTGTGTAATGGGTGATTAATTGGTATAATGGGTGATTTAATTGGTGATTAATGGATTAATTAGGAAATAAATCCATTAATTAATCAATTAACCTAATTTTTATGGAATGTTTTGAAGGTTATGGAATGATTGTTTTGTAGAGAATATGGAATGAGGAAGGATGAAATAATTTCGAATTTGTTACCTTCTTTGGACACTTTTGACTTGGTTGAGGGATGATTACCCGCTACTCGCGCGTAGAAATCTCAGTATGCCTCAAGAGTATTTTGTCCTCTTCTATCCAAATATCAAGAAAATAAAGGAAACCAATCTGAAGAGGATCCGAATCCATAGTTAAACCCATCATCCTATTTGACATCACATAAGAAGAAAGATTCAGGTGACATCAAAAATATATACGAAAGTATAACACTCATCACGTATTTTGCACGAAAATTTATACTGAGGAACTCATGCATTATATAACCTACAGAGCTAGCTAGGGCCATAGATTTAAAGACGACTGATACAACAATTACAAGTCATGCAGTTTGACAAGTTAGCATGCAGACAATGCCATGAGCTGACATTTGAGCTCAGCAGCTGTCGACCTTATTATAAACAGTGCAAATCATATGGAGCACATTGCACACGATCTGTCTCGATGTTCTTCAATGGAATTGGATTCCATACGGATCTATTTTATAGAAATTATAAAGATTCTCACATCTTAATTATTTATTGTATATCATACGATCATAAATTATTTAACTTTTTGTATTTAAAATTAAACACAAATAATATATGACAAAAACTAACTGCATGATTTTCTATAAACGGCTAGAATATAAAGATCTCTAAGATCCTCACAAAGTGAATCTGGAAAGGATCCTCTTCCTTCTTCAATAGCATGCACTGCTAGCTAGGGTTCAAGAATACTAGCTACAATTCTAATGTGAACTCATGCTCTTTTTATATGGTATTAATAAACTTCGTATGTATTGCAGTGTTTTAGTACTACATAATAATTGACCGTTAAAATCTAAATTGAAAATTATATAAATGTGAGATTGTCCCCACATTTTTCATACTAAATCTCAAAAATTCCGAAATCCTAATGTTAGGAACATATGTCGTAACAGAACTAACACAAGTTACACTATAAATGAATGATGAGGATCATGGCACAATGTTCATAACCCATTTACATGTTATACAACAACAACAATAGTAACAACAAATTTTTACCTTATTAAGTGAGATTGGCTGTATAAATCATAGAATGTCCCTGTGCTCGGTTTTGCACTGAATCTTCACAAAATTTTCTCTACTCCTTTTACCTTGTGTTTCTGTCTTATAATACGAACAAATTAATTATGTTATAAATAAAAGTGTTTCAGTATCGAATAATAATTTTTCTTGTCATTAAG
Source organism: Pyrus communis (assembly GCF_041283825.1). Classification (NCBI taxonomy): domain Eukaryota; kingdom Viridiplantae; phylum Streptophyta; class Magnoliopsida; order Rosales; family Rosaceae; genus Pyrus; species Pyrus communis. The sequence goes on along the minus strand of NC_142574.1, from coordinate 31,086,647 downwards.
CATAAGGCCAGAAACATCTAAATTAATCACTATCTTAATGTGAGATTGTCCCCTTCTTTTATACATCAAAATTATCTCTTATCAATTCCATTCCAATGCTTGTGCACATGCACCATGGACCATGCCCCTCCCTCCTCTTCAAGTGCACTGTGGAGTATGGACCACAAGTTCAAATCCCACCACACCACACTAGCCTCCACGTGTCCCTTAAACCTCTTCAATCAATGTCATTCATCGTATCGAAAGAAAAAATAGAATTTTAACGAAAAATTCTTGATATTGTTTATTTTAACGAAAAATTATATATTTATATTAGAAAATTAATTGTAGTACCATTCACTTTATCTTTTATTTTGTTCTTATCATTAAAACTCAAAGTTTTCAAATTATTTTCATTAGTTTTTCTAAGAAAAAAAAAGGTATTGGGCTAAGGGCGTATTAGACACTCCAACTAAACATTTTAACCTTGGTAATATACAACGGTAAACTATTACACAAACATTTCAGCACCCCAAAATCCCATCATCCCAAAACATTTCACGAAAAATGTTTTGGATACTCTCTCAAAAGTGAAATTCTTTGTACATTCAGTCATTTTATTTTTAGCACAATAATTTATGATGTTAGTACAAAAATTAACGTTAGACTATAAAATAACATAAAATTCATACAAAGTTGCCGTTAAGCATTTCTCAACACTCCAATTTTCACAATCTCCATTTAACATTTAGGTTTGGATTATTATTCTGTTAATTTAAATTAATTTAGTGTTGATTATCACTCGAATAAAAGAAGAGAACATAATCCATCTTGCATTGATATTAATCTCATTACCAATCCAACATTAGCTGAACCTAAAATCGCCTGAGAACTGCCATTTCTCGGCGCAAAATTCATTGCTTCTCGTCGGAGATATATCAATCTCTATCAAATTTTCTTCCTCGTGATCGTGATCAACCCGAAAATCCAAGCTGCCTCTCTTTGAATTGCCGTCCAGAGCAATCTCTATCAGCCCTTCTCTATCCTCTTCCCACCGGAAACATATCGCCTCCGGTGAGTCCCACACTCCATCCACCGAAAACCGGCCGTCCGAAGAGCTATCCGAGTCCGACTCCGGGTAATACAATGACAACGAAGGGTGCTTATCAAGACTCAGAACTAGGTCTCCTTCCTTTCGATTCGAAGCAGGGTCGTTTTCATCCGGATCCACCTCATCTTCTTCACCTTCATACTCTTCATAAATGACCTCCAATGGCGCCTTCAGGTTCCACTCAACGAACAAGTCTTCGAAACACGCGTTCGGGTCGAAACCCGCTTCGCTTTCGGAGTCCGTTTCGGATTGGTTGTCGAAAAATCTGTGTTCTTGGTCGTCTTGCAAACTTGGGATTTGTTCTTGGACTCCATTGCTGCTTCCCCTGTTTTCTTCGCTTTCGAGCAGAGAGCGATTGGTTTCCATTTGTTCGCGTTCATCGTCTTCCGTTTCAATCCTCTGAATCGCGCCCATACGGAGAATCGTGAGTAGGAGAATTCCGGTGATGATCAGGACCGGCGAGAAAACGATTCGGAGGAAATGGTTCGGGAGGTAGAGGAGGATCAGAGCATAGAGAGCGACAATGCTGGAAAACAGAGGACTTGAGGAGATCGAAGAGCAAAAGTTCGTCATGGTTTCAGAAATTTGCAAGTTTGGAATGGAAGTTAAGATCTTGAATTCCCAGATGATGAGACTCGCATTTTCTTCCATGAAAATGCAATCTTTCTTTATCAATAGAAATCAAAACGAAATCCCATTGGAGGTGGGAGAAGAGAGAAAATGCAGAAGGAAGAGAGATAGATAGAGAGAGTGGGCTTGGAAGAGGACTCAGGACTGGGTTGTGGGGTTTAAGAGCCTTTTAAAGTCTTTTTCGGAAGAGGAGTGCGTGTGAGCAAGGCATAGAATATAATTGTTGAGGAGGATGGTAAATTTGGTAATGTTAAAAAAAAAAAAATAGAGAAATGCTAAGAGCTTAAAAATGAGACTCTTTTGTGAATTATCTGTCAATTCATAATTTTGATACAATATTTTATAATAATGACATATAAATTAATATTAAACTATAAGATGTCAAAGAGTTCATAGAGAATCTCACTTTAAGAAAATCTCATTAGCATTTCCCTACAAAGTATCACAGGTGGGAGATTGAAGTTTTGCATTAGGTTGTCTTAATTTATCGGAATGTTTGGATTAAAATGTGACAGAGTACGTAGTAAGAAGTTAACAATGATTACAAACGTAACTTCTGAAGAACAAAGGTTTCTGAAATCCACTGGAGATTGGGATAAAACCGAAAGGTTGTTTGATTATTTCAATTGATGATTACATTGGGAGCCAAATGGCTTAAATCAAATTAAACACTGCCTTGAAAAGGCTCAAGGATCTTTGGAAATATAAACGACATATCGAACATAAATTGAAAAGCTTGAAATTTACTACAAACTTTAAAATGCTCTTTTGGGAGTCTAAACAACCTGGGATGACTTTGAACGCAACAAGCTCATGGTATAACCATGAACATTATTCTGCTCGCGACCATCTTCAACAAAAGACATATTAGACATCCAATTCTGACACTAGAATATTTTTTGTTGCCGTTTCTATGCCTTATCAATTGAATCCAATATCTGCAAACTTTATTTCTTCTTCTTCAGAATTTCAAACAATTTATTTTCTTTATCTTTCTTCGTTGAATTGAGCCATATCTTATCCTACATCTAAATGTTAGATTGAAGTAAGTATAACGTGATTACATTAAAAAAAGCTAAAACATAATTTCAATCTAAGGTGGAGCTCACACCAATAAAAATTTACATTTGCGTTTTATATCCAACCATCTCCAATGCACATTCTCAATTTTTCAAAACATATCTAATGTGTATGCTCAACATTACCATCATTTTTGGATCCAAATGGGAGAATATGAATTTTGCATTAGAGATTAGAGGCTTACCAATATTTAGAGTTTTATATTATTATTAGTTAATTTTAGTGTTCAAATGTTTACATTCTAACATGTTATCGGAACAAATTATCTATGTGCAAAGCTTAACATTCCTACATTCTAACACATTAGCCAATTAATATTTTTCATATGTTAGGCAAGAGATTAAAATTTGTAACGAAGAAGATGACCCGTTATAATACTCTTATACCACAAAGAAGAGGATATGAAGTGCTAGTTGTGATATGCATTTACCTAGGTGATCTTTGTCACATAAAATATAGAGTTAGAGATCAACCTTAAAAGGTGTATATAATTATGTGCATTCATGAATATAATCTGCCACATTCACTTAATGAGCTCAGAAGGTCACCACCAATCATCCGATGCATCAAACTAGTCCTCATTCCACGTTCTTTTCCATTTTGAATTGAGATCTTGATGTCTATGTTCGGAGTCGATGCATTTGAAATTCAGACCACTCAATTTAAATCATACTATCCTTATTTGCCAATTTCACACAAAACAAAGCCCTTGAACAGCCCAGATCTCTCTCTTGAACTTTTCAGATTTTTGAGTTTGTTGACTTCGGACACAAAGATCCAGTGAGTATCTCAACTCTTCCCTTTTAACTATAATTGCTATTGTTATGTACTTTATAGTGTTGTCGTATCACTCTTACATTACAAAATGGTACTATAAATCTATTTATGTTCTAACAAGTATAACTACTTATTGAACACAATATTCAACGTCCATAAAATATCAATCATCTCGTCTAAATATTCATAACCAAGTAATGGGAGATGTGCCTTAAATCGAAGGACAGTGCGCTCAAAGATAGGAAACGATTTCAATGCCATCTTCAAGTTATGGCCAAATGACACTGCATGTCGCTGTCTTGGCCTTGAAGTTAAACCAAAGGCAGAAGCAACTTATGTTGCATTGCTTACCATCCAAATTATATGGAAATAGAAGTAAGAGAAATAAAAATCCCTAAGGAAATTATCACTGGTTCCTTAAATAAAAAATGCAGATAACTTTTCTGAAATGATCGGGAGTTACTTATCAGCCTACCGCTCTACCAAAGAGCGAAAGAGGAAAATATGGACCTAAAACTGCCGACTCTAATTCACAGAAATATGTGAGGGTTATCACATAGCCAAGTGGTGGACCGAAAGGCATCAAAGTGGTATGGCAATGGGATTCCACTTTGGTTGGCATGCATGTGCGAGTGCTGGTAAAGTTACGGTGTAAAAGCTAAATGGAAAAACAGAAAAGAGAAGGGAGACTTCTTTTTTTGCTTTCTATAACATCCAGGTTTTGATTTGATGTTTTCAACTGAAACTCAAAGGGAACTATCTTTTTCTTGCTCTCTATAATCTATCTATCTATATATATATATATATATATATATATATATATATAAACAGTCAATTATAAGTATATAATGGCTAGGTGGCTAGGGCTCTCTGGATTTCTGTGGTGGGTCAACCGTCTACCACTAAATTCTAACTTGACTTTGAAGAAAATAATGCGGGAGTTATGATATGATTGGATGTGAAACAACATTAAATATCAAGGGTGCTCTGCTCTGAGCTTTTATACATGTATGGGGGATTAATGCAGATACATGATATAAATAAAACAGCGATCTCAAGTTAATAAGGTTCCTCGCTTTGTGAAAGTCGGGAAGAATGTATGTCGTACATAATCTTACTCTTACTTTGCAAAGATGTTGTTTCCATGATATAAATGAATGAAACAATATAGAGAGAGATGTTTCCATAGTTCACACTTGAAAACTCAAAAGTATTACTATTTTGTCATTTTCTTATGAAAAACGGTATTTTACACTAATTTACATGAAAAGAAAGATGAAGGGTTTAAACCGAGAGGCAATCCACAATTTGCCAATGTATTGCTATGTTCTTAATTTCTTTAACTCAAAGCAATAATTTTGTATATTAGTCGTTTCATGTACTTCAAGCTTGGAAACCTGGTGTATTTCGAAATTTTGGAACTTCTAAATATCAATATAGATACCAATTTTCTTATATTTTTTTGAATTTTGGGATTCACAAATTCAGGTGTTCTAAATTTGAAAATTTTCGAATCAAAACAAGTTGAAATCAAAATTTCCAATCCAATTTGTACACCTATCTAAATTCTAAACTCTAAACCGGACTTTTATATGCTTGAGTTTTCTTTGCAATATCGATTTCCATTTAATTCCAATTTTCAATGAAGAGGAGTTTTAGACAGGAAGCCATTTGGCTATAAAGGCTAAATTGATGGGCGTTGTTAGTTGTGGCAGACAACGAATATAACCCACCAATTCATATGTTCAAGGCCATATGAAATGGGTCACATACCAACTTTCCCATGCCCTCATCACATGGATTGGGACCCTTCAATTTCAAGACCAAGATTTGGTGATTCTCATTAACCACATAACTCAAAACACTTTTAGTTGTCAAAAAACGCTTTTAACACTTCTGCCGGCAATGCGGAAATTTTATTTAACCATCACTAACACTGTAACACGATTTTACTTTAATTGTCGATAAAAGAACCAAAATGCAGTCAATCATAGACAACCCAGAGTTGAAAATATACAACTGGTTCAAGAACCTATCTCCCTCCCTCCCTTGCTTCTATTATCCTATGCAGCAAATGGAAGACGTCATGCTTTACAAGAAGCATGATATGTCTTCTACTTCTTCCCGTTTCATCCGTCTGGGGGAGTAGCCTACGGCGTCAAAATGATGACCGTCGAATCTGTATAGCAGTCAGTAGTAGTACCCCGCCCAGGACGTTAATAGGCTCCATGATATTGAGTGTTAACGGGAAGAAGATGTCAATACTGAGGACCAGGAGCTGGAGTTCGATATGGTAAGCCTGAATCATAGCCAATTACACAACGAGCATAGCATAAATCGTACAAGATACACGTAACGATAATTTACAATGAAGCTACCTCCATGTGCAGGTGGGGACGGATTGGGAAGAAATGTGGGTGCTATTGGAGCTCGGGAAGCAGCACCTCTGGGATCTCCAGCACTGCCAAGATGTCTGTGAGCATTGCCTATGAATGAAGTCACCGCACTACCTACCGGATAAGCTCCACTCACAGTACTACCGTAGGGGTTAGTGGGAGCACCGGGTCGTCCATAACTCTGGCAATGATCTGTACCTCCCCTAGGAACAGCACTGTAACTGCCCGAGTAACCAGAATAAGTTGCGGAAGGCATAACAACCCTAGGTACAGGCGACGGAATAGGATATGGCTGCACCAGAGATATCCTAGGTGCAGGACAGAGCTTCCAACAGAATACGTATTGCGAATGACCGCTTCATCGCATCCAAATATCTCTGTGACTCTTCTCTGTTGAGTTCTACAAACATAACCTTATGGAACTACCTGCTTGGCTTAGGCTTCATCACCACGCACTCAATCACTTTAATGTCCTACTTACTCGCTACGCAACGCTACTAGGCTTGGCATAGCGTGTGACTAATTCGTTAGCATATCGTGTGATAGACCAAGTCAGTGTGTGAATCTTACTTCTGAGACTTCAGGCAGTTGTGATCACTCTAAACTCTTATCCATGAAGAGTTAGCTTAGGTTACAACTCTTTCAAATGTTTGTTGTTTCTGGGATATATATCTTTTCTACAGTTTGTTGTAATTTTTGAATTTTGAAAAGCCTTGTAAATAGGGATTGCTTTCCCTGATGTAATCCGAAATGCAATATAAATACATGCAGCCTCTCTTTAAAAAGGTATGCAATCAAAGTGAACTCTTGAGCATTCTTAAGTTTTACAATCGTGTACATGTTGAAGCTTCCATTCTTCTTTTTCCCGTACAAGGATGGTTAACTTATGAACTGTAAAAGGGAATTGTAGGTCATATTAAGACAGGATATTTAACGGAAAGCGTTATGAAATTAAGCATGTGAACCAGCATGGCCTTACTTTCATTTGAAGAAGGATTTAATTTGAACAGCTAAAATTTAGGCAATGTCGACGACTTCCACCAAGTGCCGCCGATACAGTAAATTCTTGTGAATATTGAAATCTTACTTAGCTTGCAACTAAGAAAACATAAACCCACGAATTGCGCTACATAAGATCCACCACTGATTCTGTCCTACTGATCAGACTGTCATAAAAAGTTTTAAGTAATTTGTCCCTCAAGTCATAACTTTTATTTATTTATTTTGAATACATACGATATTATCTATACTAAGGATTGGTAGAGTGAGTTAAGTCTTACAATGAACTATCTACATAATTTGGTTCGAATTCGTCTTTAGCAAATAATAAGATGTATTTTGAAATCAGAGTGTAGTAAAACATGTGTTGGCCTTAATTTATTATGAAGGTCTTAGCGGGAAGAGAAAATAAGACTACAAAGGTTTTAGAATGCATTACGAACATTGTTGGAACTAATTTTCGCACCACTGTGAATGAAGTAGCTATGCGAAAATGCCACCTACAAGCAAGAACAAACAACCATGAGTAACCTAGGGTAATGGTGTTGTAATGGCCAAACGCTCTCTGACAATCAAGTCAGTATAAATCTTAGAACTTAAGAAAGGGAAAGAGAGCAAAGTATGCGTATGAAAATATTTTCATTGACGAGTCCTAGGTAAGGTATGTATACTAGTCGGGAAAAAGTCATTTTAAGATGAATTCGTATTAAACTGAGAGGGTTCTAGAGGATATCTAGCATAAAATATTGTTTCCTTTTAAGATTATGATACTACGGCATACGTCATTCATAGATTATAAGAATCTTCAAGAATATAAGAAACCAATATAATCCCCAATCATATTAGGTTTCCGTCTCTTAGAGAAGCAAATATGGTCAATATCAAAGTGGCCTACGAACCTCGCCTAACATTCCAAAGCCCAACAGGGTATGGTGACATTGTTGGTCAATCTCAGTAAGGTCTGCGATCCTCGCCTATATTGCTAATTACATTTAAGAAGCCAATCCAATCAAAAATCCAAGAAAAAACTAAAATCCACAAAAAAAGAAAAGAAACAAAGAAAAAACGAAGAACAATTACATGGAAATTTCATTGAAACACAACTTCTATATACATTCTTCATTTTATTATCAAAGGGGAAGGGCACAAGATTAGCCCTTAACAAACAACTTGTGAATAGTGGAATCTCTCTCTCTCCTCTTCAAAACATGTACAAAAAAGAGATGAACAAGCAAGTTTATGATCTTCAATGATGGCTTTGAAGAAACTGCTTGCAACCATATATTTCTCTGTTATGCACACTCCGCAGCACCGTCTTTTGCTCTTTCGATCTTTACCCGAATCGACGAAAACTATGAAATTCACAAGTATGAGTTTGTATTTACACTAGCGACATTGCATATATGCAGACTCATTCATCTTCCTCCATGAACAGCCCTTTTCGAGTCCCCTGATCCTCCTCCGCTTCGTCGTCCCATGAGGCAAACAAGTTCACAGACAACTCAGCAAGCTTCTTCTGGTTAGGCAACTTCCTGTGCATCTGCCTCCACTGTTTTGGAGCATTCGGGGCTTCAATCTCGTCCAGAGAGCTATTCGAATCTGATAAATCAATGGCGGTTCGGAAAGCAGGGGTTTTCGAAGGTGTGCTGTAAGCAAAATGCCACTGCTTCGCAACCAGAGTCTGCAATTAAACAATATGAAACCCATCAAAATCAATGCCAATTGATAAAAACAAATTAAAAATTAATTATTGAAGTTAATTGAACAAATTAAACTTACCGCTTCTCTAATCGCCTTCGATACACGGAAAAGCCGCTTCAAATCATCGTGATCGACTCCACACACAACCTTAATCTGCAATGCACAGAAATAGAAATGTGATTAGATACGAATTAAATCGAAATCAATTTTATATTTGATTTTTCATCCGAAAAAAAAAAATTGAGAATTTTGGGGCTAACCAGAATCTCCTGAGGCAGAGCTTCTATGGCGGAGGAGGCGGCAGTTTCCGATTCCCAAATCATGTTCCCACTCCGCTGCTTCTTCAATGGAGTCTTGGGATACAAATCAGCCGGCGAAGCCTCCCCGCCATTGTTAGAAATCCCAATCCTCTTCCTCCCCAAAGCTCGCGTGTACTTCACAAACCCTAACTCCACTATCCCCTCCGCCTCCGCCGCAACAGTGCCACCGCCACGCTTCGTTTTCAAGCAACTCTTGCACTTCCTTCCCAACGCCATCTTCTCCAATCAATAAACAATCTCAAAATCGCTAAACCCAAAAACAAAAATCGAATCAGATTACAAGCAACAGTGAAAAAACACAATCTACCGAACCCAGATTCTGAAAACAGTTTCTGAAAATTTCTAAAATCTAGAGAACCGAGAATCCAAAAGCAAAGAGAGTAAGAAACCTTGTGTTAGATTAAACCCTAGATTCCTGCCTTGTTCAGAGTATCTCTCTTTCTCTCACTAAACTTTCTCTCTCCTCTGTGTGTTTTTGGCTGTAGAAATGGAAGAAGAGAAACAGTTTATATACGGAGCGAAAAGATTAGATTTTTATATTATTTATTTAATTATTTTTTGAAAAAAGCGAAAAATGGTGAAAAGTTAAATAAAGGAGGGTTAGCAAACTAGCCGTTGGAGTGAAAACGTGCCGGAGGGAGATGGCCGGTAGGAAGCTGCACGTGTGCTGCTGTGGGCGATGACGTGGCGATATGGACGGTCCGAGTCGGCGGCTATGTCGTCAGCTTTCCTGGCACGTTGCGTTACGTGTTAGAGAGTCCCGGCGACGTTGGCTTCGGGTTAGACTACAGTGACGGTCATCTAGTGGTGTAGCTTTATTGACTCGTTGTGTTCATGACACGTGTACGGATGATATGGATGGACTGTGAGTATTTTATGATTTTCTGCTTTATGACTGGTGATGGGCGTCGTTTGACAGAAGATTCAAGATTGGTTGGCTGACGGCTGTTACATTAGCAGACGTCAATGTCAACATACGTCAAAACCAAAAGCATTTTTGTGTAGTGAACAATTTTTATTTTTTTATTAAGTATTTCAATTAAGTGACTTAATTTTTCTTATTAGTTGCAACTTGCAAGCAGAAGAAGTAAAGAGGTGTGCGGGAATATCGTGCTAACTAATATATTAAATATCATAATATAAGTAGTTAGATGTTTAAAAGAAAAAAATTTGAACAACTAATATTATGACATTTTTTTGTAACGACCGCATTCAGCTGAAGAATTTCTCTTGAATGGCTAGGTTGTCTCGTTAACAATTTTCATCTTCCTTTACAAAATTAATTAAGTCCTTATTGGTTTGTATAATTTAATTTCTTTTTTCCTTTTCCTTATAGTTACTCATATTTGGTAAAATTTGTATTTGAAAAATCAATCCAATTTATCCAAAATAATAAAATCAAACCTTCAATCATCAATTTGTTTATTTATTTATTTTTAATATGGATATTTTATTGATTGGTCCGATGACGATTGATGAACACTTTTAGATAGAGAATGCATACGAATTTAAAAATCTTGGATTTTAAATCGCAATCATTGTGCAATGAGGAGTGTTTGAGTTAGAAGTAACTAGCAAGATTTGAGGATGCCAAAAAGGTCGTCGGGAGCTAGCAATACATTTCATTTTCCGTCGAAGAAAAAAAAAAGGAAAAAAAAAAAAAAAAAACTAATGAAAAATGTTTGAAAATTTTGAGTTTTAACCATAAGGACAAAATAAAAGGTAAAGTGAATAGTACCATGATTGATTTTTTAGTGTAAAAATGTGGTTTTTTGTTAAAGTAAACAATACCACGGACTTTTCGTTAAGACTCTCAAAAAAAAAAAAAAAAAGGAGAATAACAATTAATTTGGTCACATTTGGTGAATTTAAGAAATCAAAAACTAGATTAGGCCCTGATGTTTCATTGAGTTGTCACATATACATAAGAATGGACCAGTTGGTGGTTTTGTTAAAGCTGTCCACCTTTTTGCAGGATGAGAAGGCTCAAGAGGCATTCCCAACATTGTGTGATTCACTAATACTAGGAATTGAACTTAAAACATGTATGTGGAATACATGCCTGAAATTTATTCCAAACCATTGAGCCACCCGTAATGGTTATTGAGTTGTCACATAATTGAATTGTATCAAATTTAAGCCATGCTAAGAAGGTTGATGTCCCCCCCCCCCCCCCCCCCACAAAACATCTAAGGCACCAATGCTAGCCTATTGTGAGACTTAGCATGCTCCCTCCCTATAGGTAATATCGTTTGTTAAAAAAAAGACACCAAACGAGCACGAATGGGTTGCGGATCGTGACAAACCTAGATTTTAGCCATTTCTTCATGAATTTAAACTCATGTCAATCCAACCTTAATTTACTTCATACCAATTAGACAGCAAAGAGTCAGCTACTGCTACTGCCCTGGGTTGTCTTTTACAAATGGGCATTTGGGTATTCTGATCTTCCACGGTTGCACCAGCCCTTAGCCTTCTTGTATTTCATATAAAGCACCCTAAATTGATGCTTGTAATTGGTGAAAAACACCACATATGGATTTAATCAACGTTATGAATTTATTAATTGTTGTAACATTTTATATCTCCTAAGTGAACTAGGATACGTTTTGGAAACCAACCTAAAATCAAGAAAACCAACCTAAAATCAAGAATCCAGCATCAAGACACGTGTGATATGCGTATCTGATCTTGCTCTAGAACGATTAGTTAATAACCGAATCTCGTGAGAATCATAAACAATTAGCTATTTGCATACAAGTTTGAAGTCGTGATTAACACGCGCTGATGCATTAACTAAACTTAGAAAGTTTCAAAAATAAAACCGCCATGTAAATGAGCGGCGAACCTCTATATTACAACGCCGTACGTACGTGCATGTGATATACGTTCTTTCTCTATATATGTAGCATGCAGAAGTGACGACTGTTGAATACCTATAATGTTATAAAGATTTTTTCTTCAATAAGTACAATGTTATGAGTTATAGCAAACTATAAATATATAGGATGCTTATAGATGAACTTGTTCAACTTGAAATTAGCAACAGGAAATGATAGAGCAAGATCAAAATTCAAAACAAAAGTTCAACGGAATTCCAGAGACATTAATCCAGTTGCAATGCAAATTGCTACAGAAATCACAGTAACATACATAAAATTGATACTAAATGTTTTTTTTCTCAGAAATGACTCAGCCATATCTGAAAAAAACCAAACGGTTAAGGATGATGGTGCTGCAATATCTATGAAACTAACCACCAATCTAAACAGCAATTGTTTATAATAAGACTTAATATTAGAACCTAGTGGTTCTCCCCTCTGTGGATGCTTAACTAAAAATGCTTTAAATTATGGTGCAAACTAAACAACCAATCGGTTCGAAAACTGGCAATCTGGAGCTTCCAAATCTCTCAGAAAAACAGTTCATCTTGATCGCCATCAGCGTCCTTTCCAAATCCTTGAATGCTGTGGATGAACACCGCTCCTGTCATTCGCAGAAAAGTATACAGATAGTCTTGCTTTGCTAGATATTCTCCAAGCGAAAAAACATTCCTGCAAATGGTTATAATTCTGCCAATAACCAGGAGAGGTTTTGCTGTAATTTCTTACAAAAATCAGAATCAGGGATTCCAAACATATAGCCCTCTGCACAATAAAATTCACCAACAACATGTGATGAGGTTCGAAGGCGAAACCATGGATTTTGATGATAGTAAGAAACTTAAACCAGCCAACATTGCTGGTCTCCAATAGCGGCTGAAGATGTAACTCCCAGAAAGGCCCATGGTTAAACTCAAACCTACAGGCACGCATCTGCAAGATAATTGTGTTTATATGTATAAATATGTTAACCAATTACTAATGTTAAGTAGCCTCTATATAAAACCGTAGATAATTACTGAATTGGTTTGTACTCACGTCAATGAACAGTCTTTCCAAGGATGGAGTTTTCTTTAGAAAACAAGCAATGTCTGCGACATTGCAGAAACAATGTTTCTGCAGGATGAGGTGCAGTTCTTTAAGATTCCAAAGGCTGAAATCCTTCTCCTTGAGACGCCCATTAACACATCTCGGGGACAAGCCCTAATTCACAAAAGAAAATATAGATTAATTAACAAAGAACATTAAATAAATAAATTGATTAATCAAAGAAATAAGAACAAATAATTTATGAATTAATCGATGATATCAATAGGCAAAAGGCCTCAATTGTAATTAGAACTAAAACATTTCATTATTCATTATATTTTATTTCATCGATTTTTAAATAATGTGAGACTTTATTTTGTCAAAAAATGTGAGACATTTTACACTGTTCATAAGTGCAGATGTCTGCATTTCATTGCAAAAATAACACAAAATCGTGAATGTGATAATATGTAAATTATTTTTTTAATGATTTTAATGTGTAGAAATGAAGTCTTCTTTTGCAAAATTAGCTACATATTTAAGTAATCACTATAGTACTTTACAGATAGTTTGAAAGAAAGAAAATAGGGATTAACCTCAAGGAATGTGCCGGTAATTGTGAGGACCCCAACCATGCAGACTGCAGAAACAAGGTTTTCGATTTGCCAATAGCTTGTGAAAACTGTGATCGGGTTAAACTTTATCATGGCCTGCTTCAAGTGCACCATAGGCTGCGAAATAATTTGGAAACCAGGAAACTGTCCAGTGTAGAAAAAATATTGAAGACTTGGGGCATATACCGTCACAGTTTCAACGCTTGAGCCGCTGTTGGCAATCTTCAACACCCGGAATCTCTTTAGGTAGGGTGTGCACACCACCAGATCTCGAAACCCTTCACACCATGTCATTTCCAGGGTTTCGAGGAGGAGGCAGTGACTGAATATAGTTTGGAGGTATTGTTCAATGATGTTAACTCTGGTGAGAATAAGAGTTGTGAGGAGGGACAGACCTTTGCCAAGAGGTGGGAGTGTGAAGACGCAGAAAGTGAGCTTCAACACTTTGAGGGTCTCCACATCCAATACCCTCGAAGGGACGAAGTAATCAGGAAAACGTTCGATTGCGAAAACCTCCAAATCGAGCTCTTCGACGCCTTTCTCTTTGCACTTGGAAAGCCATTTCTTCAAGGCGATCCGCGCGACATAGTCATGGTCGGGATCGATGTAGATGTGGAAGCTCTTGATTTCGGGTCCCCTGTGGAACCTAAAAACACGGTCCACTGTGTCGGCGAACTCCATTGGTTCAAGTCTAAACTCCTTGACGAACTCCCTCCCGAAGTGGAGTCTCCGAGCAAAGCGCCACGAGTCTTTGAATCTCGTCGCCAAGCCGCGGGCCTTGATACACTTATCGACGGGGAGGAGAGTAAGAATGTGATGAACAACGTCGTGGTTCAGTTCAACCGAACCAACGCGCGCGACGGCGTTTTTGTTGCTGCTGGAGCCAGAGCCAGAGCTGGCTCCGGCCACAGGATTCGAATCGGAGTTGTTGCTTCTCCTAAGTCTTTTGAGAGGTGGGAGAGGGGGGCCATAGACAACTTTTTGCCTTTTGATGATGTTTGCTTGGTTGGACATTTTTTTTGGAACGCGATGAGTGAGAGAGCAATTAGCAGCTTCAGGAAGGAAGGTGAAATCAAAATCCAATGACTGTGAAAATATATAGGGAGAGAGAGAGTGAGGAGAGAGAGAGAGAGAGGTTCACTGTGTTTGGGCAGGTAATGTTAGGGTGGCGAGTGAAGATTCAGCTTTCGCTGGTTTTCCTTTCCTGCCATTTCTCTCCTCACTTGGACCGTAACGGAAGAAAATACCGGCAGAAAAAGTAAAGTGGTAATTTGCTGACGTGGTCAAACGTGCAGGGTTTGGAGACCAGGTTGTTTTGTGGACCCCACATTTTTTAGATGTTTTGTGTTCCCCGTAGCCGGTGAGGCTGTGTCTCTGTGTACTGAACCAGAAACACCCCAGTTAAGGTTGGCCTGGCAATGGAAGGTAAAAAGTCCAATTTGCCCTTGGATTTAAACACTGTGCTTTTAATGACTCTTATCCGAACTAATCTGGGTGCTTAATGAACATGTGACAAGTGGAAATCATGCCTTATTTTCGTATTTGTCCGTATTTTCCGGTGGGCCCCATTGTTATTACTTTGAAATTTCTCCAAAAATGGTTTCTAATTAACTCGATGTGGATATTATTTTCGAAAATTTAATCCCTAATTAAAAATTAACTCCCCTTTGAAAACATAACTGGCCCTTCCATACTGGCATTTCAATTGAAAATAATTTTCTAGTCACGTGCTTGTTTATGAGACAATGTGCATCGAATACAAGTTGTCATACGTCGAATCATGTCCTAGAAGTTGTTAGTAAGAAAGTGATGTTCGATATGCATTGGACCGGTAAGTCATTAATCACATTACCAACTAGGTCATTTAGATATGTATTACAGGTCATTAGTAACAAGGTCTCTCTTTTGTGAGGTACATAAGTTTTCAACGGCTAGTAAATATCGAGTTGAAAATTAGCATAAAAAAATCAGCACGCAACATTTGAATATCGGCTATTTGTTATTGTGTTCTTAAAAGAATAATTTAAAAGAATGGTGTTTTTCATTTTTGTAGAAAGTTAAGACTCCCTATTAAGGGTTCAATTGAAGTGTTTTGAAAATGACTAAAATGTTTTTTTAAGAAAATGTTTTTAAATTCTAAAAGCACCTGAAATGTTTTCTACAAGACTTGTATGTATTAAGAATTAGTTTTAAAAATATTTTTACCAAAAACGCTTTAAAGCACTTTCAGATAAGCCCAAAGTGGCACTTAATGTCTAACAAATTCTCATTGAATTGAATTGCATCTTAAAAGCTTGTTTGGCTCTTGTGAAACTACTCTACCACCACTGCAAAGAAAGAAAAAGAGCTTTTGTAACCGACTCGTCGTTTCCCATATAGCCATCAAAACTGTGCTCAAATATTTGGGTTTTACATGTCATTAGGCATGAAGACATTTGCTATTAGAGTGATACTGTTTATGACCTTGTAGTTCAATTAATGTACAACAATTAGACAAATGATGTGCGTCTCAATCCATCTTTAGATGTAACGGAAGCTCGCAGGGTTGTTTTGACTAGGGATGCTGGTCGAGGTTGTGGCTGTTATAATCATCGGTGTCCATTGCAGCATCATTCTCCACCATTGAAGCAACAGAGAAACTCCACACAGAAGCGCAGTTTTCGTCACCTGCATATCCCAGGACAATTAACCTTCAATTAGTACAATGAGTCAATGACATGTTCTCATGTTATCCAGTGAAATTATGCAGGTAGCTCGGATTAGAACGCAGATAAACCGGCTTAGTTGCTATCATGTAGCTTCCCGTCATCTAAAGGGACTGAGACGACTGGGGCATTCTCTAACACCTGGGTGAGTACAACGGAAAAAGGACAAGTAGCAATTCAGATATCGCAGCACCCCACATTCATCTAAAAGTCTGTGTTACTAAAACCAGCAGGCCTGTAAATAATGAAGAACCCGACTTGTCCAATACGAAAACAAAGGTGCCCATTTACCCAGCCGTAATGGAGATAATGACATCAGTTCATATTTAAGCTTTAAGAAATGACCTAGGTGGCACTTTTTACCTTTTGAATCAGAATAACACCAAACTAACTCCTAAGTGATGATTAATCACTCGGTCGTTTTCACAATGCAGATTGGGAAAAAAAAGAGTGGAGAAAATGACAAACGAACAGAACAAACATGATTAGCATAGGAGACTAAAATTGAAAGGATATACAATGAAATTTGTCAAAAGTGTCTCTAAAAAAGGAAATTTGTTTTCAGCATTAGGGTTATAGGAGGTACCACTCAGATGCAATTCCTCATTGCCATCATCAGGACCAACAAATCTTCGATGCCCTGAAGAAGTGGTAGCCAATGGCAGAAAGGGATGAAAGGAGAATCCGTTAACGGTATCTGCGTGGTGTACGGAACAGAATAATGAGTCAGCAAAAGAAGAGATTAAGTTATATTGCAGTAGCACTTTAAAATCTTTATAGGATATGAAATGAATTACCCAATGCCGCTTGGAAGCCTGTTACCCATTGTCCAGTTTGCAGATCATAGATATGCACAACACCATCCTGAAACGGATATGCATTATTAAACAAGTGATTTATCAGATCCAGCATGGGGTTTGGAATTTTGAGTTGGTTTGTGGCATCATCTTTGGACATTTAAACATAATTTAAAGCTATGCTACCTGACCGCCTGTACAAAGATGGCGTCCAAGTGGCTCAATATCAAACAAAATCCGTTGGTTGGTATCTTCCGATGACCTATATAACCTGATTCCACGTTGCAAGTAAAACAACGTGAGCAAAACAGGCATCCAACGTACAAAAGACTAGATAGCTTTCTAAATTAGAAAGGGAAAGAAAAAATATCTTACTTATACACAACATCAACCGCTTTGCGTATATCCCAGCATAATATATAAGGATCCTTCAAGCAATTATGTAAGCTAAAGTCAATCACAATAATATATTAATACATATGTTAATAAATTTCCAAGTAAAAGATAAAGCATGTAAGTCACATTATAAACTGACAGTTGTTACATAGAACTGGTTTACTGTATATCCAACAAAATAACCGCACTCCCGAAAAATTAAAAGTAAAAGACAAACTAAAAACGATGGAGCATGTAAAGCATTTTACCTTTCGGCCTCCAGTATATAAATAATTTCCATCTTTCGAAAACTGGACCTGAAAGCAAAAGCTCTGGTTCATCTTTTGAAGTTATGATCAAAGTGAAATGAACAATAAGAAACGATGACTTACATGTGTAATCCCACCTTCATGACCATGCAATACATACAAGGGTTCCATATTATCTTCTCTATATATTGCAGCAGTCTTGCTATAAGAACCTATAGCTAGCATTCCACTATGGGTTGGACAAAATGCCATTGCAGACATTATACCTGTCCACAACACAAATGCTGAGAAATGTGCACTTGCACAGATTCTTAATTTATCATCAGAATTTAGAGATAAAAACTGATAACATGTACCAGTTTGGCCTTCTTTGTTTCCTTGAAGTGTAGAATATTGATCAAAATCCCTACCAGGGCGATGTAAATCAAACACCCGAACAGATTTGTTGTATCCGGCAAAAATCCTGCGAAACAATTGAAGAGTACATAACAATGACGTAGAAAACATGCAACTGAATTGTATAACCTTTGAAAAGGAAAGGAAAAAAATATTGCTTACTTTGTTCCAGTAGGATTAAAGGCAATTGAAAAAGCAGCTGTGATTTCATCCACGGCATCATAAGCACGATAAGTGCAACGTAGCTGCAATTTCAGCCCAAAATAATGGTGGTAATGCGATATACAAACATTAACCCAAAAAATACACATCAGAACTGTGTATACATGGGAAAAGAGTGAACTAAACACGGAATGCCAAATTGGGTATGTTACAATGCCATATTAAGCAGTTAGCTATACAAAAAGATTTTTCTTTTTACACACCAGACACCTTTACATTAATATGGAAAATATTGTACAAGAATTTATTATTACAGTTTCCTTATTGCGTTTTGAGATTATTTGATGATTTATGGACTTAGAACTTTGGTATATGGATTAGAGTAGAGTTATTGATGGTTTTGATTTCAAAGAGGCTGGTCTTTGGTGGAGGCTACGCTTTGGCAGAGAAAAAGATGACGGAAGTTTCCACGCTGCCAGTTGTGGGAAGATGGTGGAGCGGTGGTGGGTGTGGGTGTGGGTGTGGGTGTGGTAATATCTGTTTAGTGGCAATGTGGGAAGATAGGTGGGGTGTCCTTAGAAACTGTGAGGTTTTTAATTTAAAGTGTGGTGCAGATAGAAGTGCGGTGGACATAGATAACATGTGGCGTTTAAATAGAAAAACTCGTACAAAAATACTAATTTCATTAGCATAATGAAGATTGCAATAATGAGCCAGCACCTGTCCAGAAGAAGCATCCCAAAGATGAATTGGATGGTCACGAGATGTAGTTGCAAAAACACAGGTAACCGGGTCTGCAACGTCATAAAAAATTCCAAATCAAGCTTTTACTTACAGTATCATATCAGCCACTCTAAAGTAAATATCTTGGATATCAAGTTGAGATTCTCATCGTCACAATAACGAATAACCTTAACAAATTGGCCCCCCATTAGAAGAGTTACAGAAGTACCTGAAGCAGACATGTACGGGTACCAACAGAAGTCGTATACAGACTCTCCCTCATTCACAACAAGGTTTGCAGCATACGAATCTGCAGCTCAAGAGTACAAAAACAAAAGGACTAAAAAGATGACTACACTTCCATGCAAATACAAAACCAATCAAACATAGCTCGCCCGAAAATTTTCGTTCTCAAACAATACCAAACAAAAAATTTCAGGTACAAATCTTCTTTTGGCAAATTAACATACAATAAATAAACTCCAAAGCAAATACATTTCCGGGCGAAGAACTTACCTTCATCAGCAGCTACAGAACACCCATTAGCATTCTCACTCCCATAATCTGGCCTGATAAAACCCAAACAAGAGTAGAGTTAGCAAACACCACGGGTATCGATTTCTGAAAAGGTTGGTTGTTGAAATGCATTTTGAGTACTGAAGGCAAGTAACAAATCCCCAAATTGTAACCCAAATTAAATGGCAATGCTTTACTCAAAATCCACACCAACAAGAATAAAAAGGCCATCAAATAATCGAAACTTACAATGCAAAAACCCGAAGCGTGTTGTCCTCGGAACTGGTAAGAAAGCACGACCCATCCGGCGACCTACGCCAAAAAAATCAAACCCCATATATAAAAAGCCACAATTTTTATGAAAAAAATGATGGGATAGTAAGGCGGAAGCAAAAGGAAAGTACCATTTGACGCCCTTGAGAAAGTTGTTGGGGATTGGGGAAGTTCGGAACTGGCGGCGGAAGTGGAAGGCCCTCTGCGGATGGACATCGAACCGAATCGCCGGCCAAGAGTATTCTTGCTGTTGCTGGGTTGGGTTTTCTGTAATTTCTGCGTCTGGGGAAGGCGAATTGGGTTGGTGCTGCTGCTGCTGCTGCTGGGGCTCTTCTTCTTCTCCCATTGAGGCTTGCTGATCAGCTATGAGTTATCTCAGAGCGTGCTGGGTATTACCGCCAAAAATAGGGCATGCTGCTTCAGTTTTAAGGAACGGCTACAGTTAGCGTATTCCTCTTGATTGTAAGGTTGATTTGATTCTCGTTAAAAATAAATTTAAGCTATATTATTACTTATTTATTTTGATGTTGAACTCACTTTTATCTTCTTAATATAGATAATATTATTTATTTTGAAAAGAAAAAAAAGAAAAAAGAAAAAAAAAGAAGACTTTACCTTGAATTCTTTCTGAAATTTTATGGGCCAAAGTGTAAATATGTATCTTTCGCGGGTATATTACAAGGACCGAAATGATAAATGCGGCATAGGATTTGGGCATCAACAAGATATAGAAAGTATTAAGTAACAAAAATAATTAATACTTCATCAATGATAAACAACTGAGTCGTTGTAGTATAGTGGTAAGTATTCCCGCCTGTCACGCGGGTGACCCGGGTTCGATCCCCGGCAACGGCGTCTCTTTTTGCTTGCACTCATATTTTTGCTTTTGATCACTGTCAGCCAGTCATCTGCCGCCGTCAGTCACTGCACTTTGAAAGCCGAAAACAAAAAAGCCCGCCTCTCTCTCTCTCTCTCATCGCTGCTTCAGTTCAGTCACCATCTCCCGCTTTCATACGCCCCCGTTTTTGCTCCCAGTCATTCCGGTACCGGCAGCAGGCGGTAGCAGGGTTTTAACTTTTAGGGTTTTGCAAAGCTCTGCGCTTGCAGATTTCGCCATGGAAACGGACGAAGCCCAGCGAGTTCTTCCCTTTCAGCTCCAGTTCGACAAGCCACTCGCGTCTCAGGTTTCTTCTCACATCACAGTTTCCGCAATGAAATCCCAAAACATTAACTTTTTTTTATTAATTAAAAAAAAAAAAAGATCTTTGAAACTTTGAATTCTCAACACTTTGCAGATTAAAATTGCAGAATGGAACCCTGAGAAGGATTTGCTGGCGATGGTCACCGAAGACTCCAAGATTTTGCTGCACCGTTTCAATTGGCAGAGGCTCTGGACAATCTCTCCCGGTATATCTTTCGTTCTCTCTCTCTTGGTGGTTTAGTGTGTTGTTGTGAGTAAAAGTTTTGAATTTTTTTGGTTTAGGAAGGAGCATAACGTCGTTGTGTTGGCGTCCCGATGGAAAAGCAATCGCTGTTGGGCTTGAAGATGGAACAGTTTCATTGCATGATGTTGAAGTGAGTAAAGTGTTGATTTTTCAGTTAAAAACGTACTGTTGGTACTAATTAGTCAGTAAAGTTGCAAACTTGTCATTGTGAAGTGATGACTTGCGTAAATTTGTGATATTGTTATGCAAACGACATATACGAATACAAGGTTAAAGCTTATCATATGAATGTGGACTTATGGTTTTCTACATTTATGCTTTCTAAATCTTTTTTATTTCTTTGATGCGAGGCAGAATGGAAAGTTGTTGAGAAGCTTAAAATCACATTCTGTTGCTGTTGTTTCACTTAACTGGGAGGAGGATGGACACACGACTAGAGTATGTTTTCATCGATCCAATTGTAGGCCATGCACCAATTTGATTCTAATGGTTGAAATCAGTTGGTTTATCTTTACTTGAGCTTTTTCTGGGGTTAAATCTCTGCCAGATATATATATCTGCTTCTTACAAAACTTTTGCTTGATGTTTTAGTACGTTCCTATTCATGTGCCAGTTGTTTTGAACTTCTGAAATTTCATTATGCTTTGGTACATTGAGTTTTGAGTTCAATTACAAACAAGAAAACCTTATTTATGTATTAGAGATAACATGGCTAAGCTATTATGTTACTAATTTCCCTTTTTCAAATATTGATTATAGGATGAGCACGGCAGTATATCAACATATGAAGACCGTACTTCTCGTTTCTTCCCACCTCCTCCAAGAGTTCCGCGGATGCCTGGACTGGTATCTGGAGATACTGGTTTCATAGATGATAGTGAAGATTCATTTCAAGAGCTGTCAAATTCTTCACAGCAACGTTTTAACATCCTGTGTAGTGGAGACAAAGATGGAGTCATTTGCTTTAGTATATTTGGGATTTTTCCAATAGGGAAAATTGTAAGTAGTAACTTCTGAACCATTGTCATAAAGTGTTGGGGTTGATGATGCTTAGTTATGTGAAACTTACTTCAATTTATGTTTGATGTGTCATGTGACTGCCTCTGGATATGTGCCAGAACATACACAATTTTTGTGTTCCTACTCCACTTACGGATTCAAAAGCTGAGTGCAGACTTCTTAATGCTTCTGTTTGCAAGGTAAATTCATCTTTAGTATGGACGATCTCAAAGTTATAGGATTATATTCGACAATATTATTTTCATGATTACTGGATTTTCCATTTATTTACAGCTTATATTAAATTTATTAGATCAAGCTGATATTCTTACATGTTGTTATTAGGTTGCTTTGTCGAAAGATCTTTGTCATTTGATAGTCACATGTTCAGGAGAATTGATTGATGATAGGGAAGAATCAGAAAGCAGACGAGTGACTCAACATGGTATTCATGGCTTACACTGCATGGTGCTTGATACATCTATATTCTGGAAGAGGTGACTTTCCTTGTAGAACCCAGTATACGACAGGTTGTTTAATATGTATTGGAAATTGTGCTGCCATATTGGTTATAGTATATTAGTCTTCACCATCTTTTTCTCTTGATTTCTTGTTCAATGTTTCAATCTTATCGATATGCTCTAGATGTAAAATTTTGGGCTCTGACATCAGTTTAGATGTGGTTGATACGGTCACGTTATGTACTGCTTCCTTGTTTAAATATCTTTTCTACTCGTATATTGATATCCCCTTGTCAATTTAAAATATGCTTATGACTGTAATTCTCATTGTAGGAAAAATGAGCTTCACCAAGTGGCTCAACAAGCATCTAACATTGAGGAATTGGTGGAGGTTATTCGGGCGTCACTTTCAGTTATGCACAAGCAGTGGTCTGATGCTATGCACACTTTCCATGAAAAGTTTGATTCTCTATCTAATCTGATTGTTGACCATGGTAATTTCTGGATACTGCGATGTCCCACTTTCTTGATGTAATTCTTGGTTATATGATTCTTCCATTCATACAGTTTGTACCATTTGTATACAGGACTTGACTCTTGTCCCCAGGAGGAGTTTTTGAGTCTTTTAGGTGGTGCAAGGACTAGTCCACCAGTTCATCAATTTCTTGTTAACTCTTTTGGTGAAGTGGTATGCTTAGTGCTATGTAACATCCTATTTTAACATTGAGATTTAGTATCACACTGAGCAATGTGTATATGATGACATTGTGAATTCAACAAAGCTTTTTTTACTCATAGGGCGTGAAGCGCGTGTCAAAGGCTGTTTGTGGTGCCGGAAAAGAACTCCAGCTTGTTGTCCTAAATCATCTCCAGGTGCTAGTTAGCCCTTGCAGTGGATGCAATATTTTCTTGTTAGGAGCAACTGTTTTTTGTTGTACTTTCTCTGGGTATCATTTTTTACAAAAAGTTACATGATCTGTGGTCGGGAACTATATCAGAATACAATGTTTCTAGTATATGGATATGGAACTGACAGGCAGATAAAGGAAGTTGATTACCATTGTGATTTCTCAATTATATTTTTGTTGGTTACAAACGCCAAATATGTATGATCCTATTTTCTAATGTTCATTCCATCAGAGGACTTGGGCAGAAACTAAACATAGTTTATGCTTTTTCAGCCTGCAGCAGAAATTATTGCATTCAGGATGGGAGAATTAAGAGGCCTTTCAAGATGGCAAGCACGATATCAGGGAATTGGTTTGGATGAGACACTCATCAATAATGCGACAGAAAAAGCTGGGATGATACTTTTACAAGTTGAACGATTTATCAGGGTGCTGTCAACTGTTGTGCAGCAGGTTTGCTTGAGGTTTATACTGTAATAAAAATGAAAGGGAGGACAGTTTCTTTCTTCATTACTAAATTATAATGTATCTTCTTTCAGTTTTCAAATTTCTTCAACTGGCTCTTGAAATGTATAAAGTTACTTATGTCAGAACCAAGCGATCATCATCTTCTACTGTACAATAGGTATGTGTCACACTTTCCTCTGTGTTTTGTTTGCTACCAGCATATATCCTTTTACTCATACGTTAGGTTTTGGCAGTGAACTTGTCATTATATTCTTGAAGTTTTTATACGACCAAGATCCTGTCAAGCAGTTGCTGGAAGCATCAGAAGCCGATCACCATATTGATATTGGTTTGTAAGTTATTTCTAAATCTTGTCTGCAGTGCAAACATTTTCGCAACTATTCTAATCTATCATGTATATCTTTTATGCATAATGGCTTCTCTGTAGCCGTCTATGTTTTATAGCTGCAGATGGCTTGATATCTAATATTCTTATTGCCTGCGGACCACATCCAAATTAATAACACCATATGTTATGTACATGTCTTATGCATATAAGTGCATGTGAAAACAACAGACGTGTGCTACTTATACAAGTATTTCGAGTCTCATTTTGTATCTCTAAACAAGATGAAGTTGTATTGTTTTCAGGGAAACAATGCAAAGAGTTAAAGAGTTGGTTCAGTTTGGGGGATTTTCAGATTTTGGATATCTGCAAAGGACATTAGCAAAGGAATCCCAGCAGATGGAGTCTAGGTATGTAGATTTCCATGGCCCTCATCTATGAACATTGGAGCAAATATAGTATATCCTCGTAAATGCCAACACTTGGGTTCCTCAAAATGCTAATTTATGATGACAGAAATAATAAGAAGGAAAGTGAAATCCTGCTTGTTTAACTTAGCATTGAGTCACTAACAAAAACAGGCAAGGGTGCACTGCACACACACGGTTATGAGCATGCATACATATGGTACTGCCCTTTCAATTTCAACTTACAGGTGCCCCTTGGTCTTTTAGTTTCAAGGAGGCTTTTCTGATGCCCTTTACAACAATATCAAGAAAGATACTGTGCAAGGATTTATTGCCGCTTTGCCCTCTTCCACCTTTGTCATCATCTTTGTCAACCACCATTCCTGTTTCAGTATCGTATTACGAGGTACTTATTGGTTTTGCAGTTCGGGATGTTTTTAACTTGAATCTTGTGATTCAGTAAAATCAATTTGAATTCATTATCGATAACACCGGTTCTTTTATTCCTATTCTATAGGATGCCTCCCAATCGGTCTCTTCTTGTCAGAGTGAACACTTGTTTCTCTATTACATATCTTTCCAAATACCAGATGAGTCTCTCTCCGGAATTGCAAATTGTATAGGAATAGTGAGAGGGTTTATGCATGACTCAAGCAGTGTAAACAAGGGCTATACTTCATTAGAAGCTGTATTGTTGGGGGTCCCTGCTGGTTATTACTGTGTGGATCTTTCCTTATATAAGGTAGAGACCTAAACTGATCATATCCGTCATTTTATTTTCCTTTTCTGGAATGTTTCATAAACTGCTTTTACTTATAACAGGAAAGTCAGATTGTTTTGTTATTAAATGAAACAACCGCCGCTTCTGAAAGTTCTGGGGACGCCTCTATGATGATTGTGCAAACAGATGACCTTCCATTTGTATCGATCTCAAGATCCACAGGTCTAAACTATTGGAGGTTGCATCAACTAAAGGTAATTCTGATCTTTGCTCCCTTGTGCATTCGTTGTGTTATATTACTTAAAACGAAAAGATGCCATAACTCTAGATTTCTGTTCCCACGTTGCTCTGCAGCATATATGATATGACTGCTCAAATGTGTATATTCAGGACTCTGTTGTTCACCTGGAAATGGAGAATGAGAAGGTGCGCAGAATACCTCACTCCGTCGTTGCACCCCTCGCAGTCAGCTGTAAGTTCTAAAAGCTGTTTCTCACTTCAAATCAAACAAGTTCTGTCGCCCGTGTCTCAAATTATTCTCACTTCATCCTTGTAGTTTCAAATTGAACATGAGAGTTCTGCGTTTTTTTTTTTTTTTTTTTTTTTTTCTGAAATTTCGGATGAATTCTACTGTAACAGCATCAAGAGGCGTGGCCTGTGTTTTCGCTGCGAGAAAACGCGCCTTGGTCTACATTCTGGATGAAGACGAAGATGAAGTCTCAGATGCAGAGTGACTGCATTTAATTTTACTCCTGGAACAAATATGTTTTGCATACTCCGCCTCGGCGTGTATCATACTTATGTTTAGCCAAAAATATGTTCTGCATTTCGTTTCTCAGCATGTATCGTAATTTTGATCCTCTGTTGCAAAGTTGGACATTTTGTAAGTATGAGAGAGAGAAGTGAAAAAGGACTATCGTGCGTATTCTAAAATTAACAAAGTGTCGTAAAAGACTTGTAACTCAATCGGTTATGATTGTTCATGCCTGTAACTGAGGTCCCGTATTTGTCGCTCCAACCTAAACCATAAAAATAAGATGATGTGCGCAACAAAAAAATAATATTAACAAAGTGCATTCGCCTCTTTTTTTTCTCACCGAAAATATGAAAAACCTAGTTCCCTCTGCTGCCGACTTCTATTTTTAGGTGGGAATCGGTGGCAACCCCACTTCCAATCTTCCTTGCCAACCCCAACTTCTCCCTCTCTATTGTCCTTTTAGCTTATGTGTTTTCTCACTTTGGCCTTGGATTTTTATTTCCTTGAGTTTTGTCTCAATTTTCCGGTTCTTGTCTCAGATTTGGACTTTCATGCCGCACTCTTGCTTAAATGTTGGTTTCCGTTGCAAATCTTCAACCACCATCCTTTGCTACTCGGCCTAGGTGCCTCTCCTTGGCGGCGCGCTTTTGTGTAGGATAGTTGTTAAAGTGTTATTAGCACTATCTGGTAGAACTATGGGAGCGCTTTTTGCGCGGGTGGCTTGCTCACCCTCATTTTCGTTCATTCAGTCATTTCATAAGTTCTTGGTGGTGATGACGGCCTTTTTATGGAAGCGCAGCTGTTTGGCGGAGGCAAACAGTACTCCAGATCTAGGGTTTTCCTTGTTGTAAGCCGGCTACTTTTGGGCCTTTTCATCGTGTTTTCTTTGTTGTGCTTTACCTGTACTTGGTTACTTTGGACTGCCTTTCGCATCTTGTTGTAGCCTTTTTATTAGTGGAGTTTATTTAGTTTGACAACAAAAATACGTCGGAAGCTCTGATGGTACATTGAATATAAATCAACATAAAACTTCTTGATGCTGGTGTCGGAAGTTGACGCCACAATTTTAACTAACATAACCGCCATAACTACGTGGAAATGTAAACATGAAAAAACCCTTGGCTCTCTCTAGCCGCAGGAACAATTCCCAGCCAAAATCTCGCTAGTCTCGTAGGAGCAAAGGCCTTCAGTTGAAACAGCTCAACCTGTGTTGGTTTCGGAACTTGCAAGCAAGAATGTTGTTAAACACCCCTTGCAGTAAAACACAACGGTAAAGCAAGGTGTCGATGGAAGACATAAGCTGACTGCACATGAACTGTACACGCACGGAGATGTCCCAAGATCGGTGGCTTATATTCAAGAAACATCACGAGAGCTCGAGCTTGAGGTTGTACCCGCCAATTAATGTCCACAACCGTAGTACTCTCAGTCAGAAACTGCAGCGTGACAGGAATAAGGCAGGCAGGGAGAAATGAAGCATAGAGACACCAACGTCGGATCAACTTTGCCTCGTCCATGTGATATTTACAAATCATCCAACTCAACAAGCTGAGCCCGTCTCTCAGCAGCCTTCTTTCTGACGAATATGCCCCATCTAAGGGCTGCCTTGAGCTTGAGCCAGCCAACAACAGCTTTCCCAGATGAACGGCTCCGATCATCATCGATACTGTAGTCCGCTTGTGGAGTGGGGATGTATGGTGACGAATAAGGATAATTGTCTTCAGTGACATTCATGGAGGAATGACCATAACTGTGGCCTTGACCCTGACCGTCCATGTTAAAGACACGAAGAAGATGCTGCATATCTTCATTTTCGAGAATCTCATGGCTCCTCATACGAATTTCTTCCTCTGGGAAGAGGTCCTCGACTCCCCTATAAGAAGATAGATTGGATGTGCCGATATTCTGGAACCCTGATGTGGACGACTGTAGTGGACCAAGGGAAAGCATGTTTTCATTTCTTTGAAAATGCGTATGGTGTGAAATGCTAGGCAGCTGATTCTGTAGAGGAAATGACAAGTCATCGAGCTGAACTGGAGCATTCAGATTTCCATTCTGTGACTGTATTGGGAATCTGGCAGCCATGCCAGCATCATAACCTAGTGAGAGGAGAGAATTCACACACATCAGAAACGGAAGTTAATCCAAAACACACAAGCAACGAAAATTCTTATATGTGTATAATGACCCCCGGGCTTCGGTCTGAAAGGCTCAGGATTAAATTTTAGTAATTTGGATATAATTATTTTGTGGCAATAAAATAAAGAAGATGTAGGTATATACCTCCCACGTTTAGGCCGGAATCCATAGGAGGCGGTTGTGAAGAAACTGAAGCTAGCAGGCTAGGTAGGGTGAACTGCTGATCACATGAGTTTGGATAATCTTGCGAGGCCATTGGGACCTCAGGTAGAGAAACATCTGGACTTTTCTGCTGCTTAACGCTTAGAAGAGATTTTCCATCATACTCCATAACATGCATCCAGTTGTCGTATGCCTTTTTTACCAAACCGTCCACATAGACCTGTAAGAAACACAACACTTCACAATTCAACCACTTTGAGGGGTCATGGCTCATCTCTACTTTGTATCATTTTAGATACATTAACCAGGAAGGTCAACCTGCTCGGGAGAAAAGAGTGTTGTTTACGAATAAAGAGTAAATGCATATGGACTGAATTTCTTCAGTGTGAAAAAATAGCCTCTATGGAGAAAATGGATTCTGTCTCATTAAGTTTACATGCTTTGCGACATTTAACTAGTAGCGCCACTGCACCATAAGATGGAACAGGATACCAAATCAAGGCACTATAAAAGAGAAATAAAAAATGGAAAGACAGAGAAACCAGACGGTCACATACCTTCTGAGTTTCCGAGAGAGAATCGGCAGAGTAAAATTGTTCATCGGTAATTAGGCCACTCAACTCGTAGATATTGTTAAAAACAACACCAACATTCCTTGCATCCTCAGGATAATAGACATAGAGTTTCCCACCAAGAAGACAAGTTTTTGCATGCTGTATGAGTCCATCCCACATCTTATTTGACATGCCACTTCCAAGAATCTATGACAAATGGGCATAAAAATAATTAGGAATTGCATTTTCAAAATATGAACTTGACAAACAAATTCCAAAATCTTACATTCCGCAGTCTCTGCGAGTCTCTAACCACAAGTCGTAGGAAGTCTTCAACTGTAACAATTCCAGCTTTATTCAGCCTCTTGTGGAATGATCCATCTTTTCCAATTTTCTCTAATCTCCAGACCTCATCATGTAACGCAGGCGGGTAGTGTTTCTTGTACACTGTAAAGAAACCAAAAGAAAACTTAGCATGTTGATTTTTATTCGACTAAAAAAGGAAATGTTAAATAACACTAATTATTAACTCACATTCCCCACGGTGATCCTTAACAGTGATGGCTTCTGTTTTTGCTTCCCGTATACGAATGTTGTCGCAATTGCCTGAAGCAACTTTCAGTCCTAGCCTAAACTTCCTGCTCCTAATCCAGCTAGAGTTATCGGTAAATGTCAATTCCCCTAGTGTTCCTACACCTTCGTTCAGTGTAATTTGCAGATCCCCAGTAAGAAGTGGCCTCTTTCCTTCACGCTCTTTCACCACATGGCTCTCAAATTCTTCTTGCGTCCAGTTCTCATCATCCTCGTTGTTAAAATCACCTTCAAGCACAACAATGTCTAATTTCACCGCAGACTCCGGACCTGATGTCACGATGTGTTTTGTATTTGCATCAATCAAGACAATAGGGATTGCAGAACCCCACTCCCCTTCTACTTTTCCACCAGTAAAAAGAGGAAGGGACAACCTGGACCTAAAATGCAGCTGCAAGTTTCTTCCATCGGGCCCTTCAATTTGCTTAGGAGAAGACCTGCTATTTTTAAACCCATTATAAGAACAAACTATTGACATGGAGGCATCAGCACTGATTAAATGAAAAAAGGAAACAACCACAGATCATAACCCGTTAACACATAAGCAGTGAAAAGGGTTGATACCTTCCAGTAAGTTTGGCAGGGCCTAATTTTGCTAAAGCACGCTCCACCTCTTCGCTAACCTGTTCACCAAAATGAGTAAGAAACATCAACCAATGCTTCAAACACCGTATGGCGTATGCACATATCAAAGGATCAAATCATGTTCATTAGGCATGCATTAAACTTTTTCAAGTAGTCATGAAGTCATACACACCAATACATTATCAAGAGTCCTTATGACTTATAGTACGCATTCAGCTTGCCTTTAGCACATACACTTGTTGACAGTCGACGCAAAAAAAATGCCTCTTTTATCTGTCCTATGTTTAGGTCAGATAAATTTCCTACTAAACATCGTTTCACCATTTTTGTACATGTGTGTGACGTAACGAAAAAAATATATACAGCGGCCAAATAGAAAACAATTTAAAGTCATTTAAACCTCTTCTATCTACCATCTAGTGACAGATTAGAAAACAAAAGGTCCACAAGAAAATTAGAAAGTCTTACAACTCTACGTAGAATCGGCTCCAAAGACGAGCAAAGCTTTTGCAGACTATCCACCTTGAGAGCTTCAACAATTACACTGCATTAAGGTGAGCCTTCTCAATAATCGACATTTTCACCACATTCATCATTCATAAGACATTCAATTCATAACGGGATTATAAATTCGTGGGTTCAAGTCTTCAAGCTACAGCGTTTCGCAAATTTAACACAATATCTTGAACAATTTCATATCCAGATATACGTTTCAGCTGAATTTACAAATCAGTTATAATTACGTCAAAAGTTAAGTTTTCTTTTAACAGAAAGAAAAAGTCACCTAGCGAGAGCAGGACGTTTCCTATCCGGCTGGCCTTCTTCAGCTGAAGAAGAATCCAAACTTCGCTTCTCCCTCGCCATACTATTGGATCTCTCCATGTACCTCGTCTGCATCTTCTTTCACCGTTCTCGAAAACTCAACCTCCTGTTTGGTTGTTGAGAAAGTGAAAGGAAAAAAAAAACAATCACACAAAAACTTCCAAATCACTCAGAGCTAACTTTCGCTTTAATGTGAAGATTCAGAATTCAAAATTTAAAATTCCATTTCCCATACGCAGACACACACCAACAAACAAACAAACAAACGTCAAAAATACGACTCGGATTCCAGTTGTCTTCCGTTTTCCGAGCAGCCAAACAGCAAAATCTGATCCAAAAACAAAAGTGGCCCTCCGCTTTATTCCATGCGCGGTACGTGTGGAATCGAATTTCGGATAAGGAAAAAAGGAAAAGTAGGAAAAAGCGAGCGGGAAAAAGTGAGAATAAAAAATGTACCTGAGAAATCTTTGAGAGAGGAATCCGAGAAGTTTCCGCGAAGCGTCGGCGAACTTTCTCGCTCGGTAGCGTCTCTGAAACAACTAAAGAGTGAAAGAGAGGGTTTTTTGTCGCAGTGCTGCGGATACAGCCACTTGCTCGCGATTTTGTATTTTCTTTCTCTTTCTTTTTTAATTTTCTCGCATTTTCTCTCGATCCAAACAGTGGCGAATCTCTTGCTGCCGCTGGTCGGTGGCTGAGATCTTCTGAGGGAGCCGATAGGAGGATCGGGACCGTTGGAACAGTTGAACTTTGGGAATCTTTTGATTTTTTTATGGATTTGACCACGTGACCGGAGGATCTGTATGTTTCACAAACACACTGGTTAATGTCAGTTACTCACACACTGGTTACAAATATTTAATCACATATACAATTCGACGACGCTAAATCCACACTAAACTACTTATAAATTATGACTTAGCGTCTTATATAGTTTAAATGACATAATTTACCGAAATCAAGTCTAAGACATTTTACTTATGATTAAAAAAAATTCCCCTAAACCATGGTAATAATAATTAAATCTTGTTTAAAAATATTTTTAAAATAACTGAAATGTGAAATTAATTTTTCTAAAGCATTTTAAATGTTTTTTTTTTTTAAAAACAGCATATATATGCTTTTTACAAAAAACACTTAAAACACTTTTTCCTAGATCAACTTGAATTTTTACCAAAGATTGGTTTCAAGGACATTTTCACTAAAAACAGTTTCAGTCATTTTAAAAAAAATTCCAAACAAACCCTAAGCATCTTCGTATTTAGATGTGTCATGTCTTATGTGTAATGATTTTCTTCAATCATTAGATTAATTATGACTTTAAACAAATCGCCTTGATAAGGCTAATAATGATGAGAAAAATAAGAGATTCTGCAGATGCGGTTGATGTAAAACATCCCACTCAATCAAAGGTTTACAAAAACACGGGCAGTATACAACTAAAAGTGTGATTCTGACAACCAAAGGGTCACTCCAAATGGGAAAGGGTTCCTCTCCGGATCCCTTCCACCAAATCCTATCAATCAACCAATTCGGGCTCTTGAAATTTGATCAACGGCTAAAAACAAGAGGCTCCTTAAAAGTTATAATAACTTTAGCCGTTGGATCAAATTTCAAGAGTCCGAATTTGTTGATTGACAGGATTTGGTAAAAGAGATCCGAAGAGGATCCCTTTCCCTCCAAATGTACCGAAATGGAACTTCTGGTCAGCTTATCTCAAGTACTTCATGATCCTACAGCCTCGCAATATGGAAGACCGATGGCTAGCGCTTGTTCTTGGTCGGTTTTATTCCCTTCCTTTTATCTCTTTTCCGTTGTAGCTTGGGCCGGGATTTACGCTTTGCAGCTTTTTTCAGAGGTTTGGTCTTTTTCACTGGTATCTTGTGTTTTTTAGAAGCTCCGACTGATTCCGGTACTGCTGCCTCTGGCTTTTCATCTGGATCACTTTCCTCCTCTCGAGAAATCTCACTTGTTGTCACAACGACTTTCATTTCGCCGTTGTCATAAGTCGTTGTACCTTGAGCAATAACAAAGGGGTCAAACTCAAATTGTGATTGACCATAAACTGAACCATGACAGTATAATGAACAAAGATTTCCGAAATCTAATAGTGCATTGATGCCAACTTTGTAGTTGTGATTTAGTGTTGAGATATCGTATAAAATTTGCAAACCAACAGTCTCACTGAACCAAAACAACCAATGAAAACTTAACACTGCAAGGGGATGGCAGCACAAGTACCCAGTATAGTTAGACATGAATGCTTAATGTACTAGGTACTGAGTGACACATGACAGTAGCGTAAATTTATATTTGTATCTAGTTCGGAACAAAGTTTTTGAAAATACCAGAAATTGGTACAGATGGCTCACTATCTTCATCATCCTCGTGGTCCTCATCACCCTCATCAACCTCATCAGCTGCTGTATCAGTGGCTGGGGTAATCCCACCATTAAGAACCAGTTCCTTTTCTAGTCTCCTCTGCAACAAAAGTAACCAACTTAGATTTGTTTTTTTTTTTTTTTTTTTTTTTTAAAGAATGTTAAAAAGGATGAACATATATATAAAAGAAATGGACCAGTTTTCTCCCTCTTCCCCATCCCCCACACCGCCATAAATACAAATCCTTGTGCCTACAACATTCAAGAATTATTGAGTGAAAATGATTTAAGAAACCAATGGAACCTAAGGTCAAAGCACTTGCATAAGGTGACCAATATGCCTTAGCTGCCTGAGAGAACATGCTTAGAAGCATTACCTCTATCATGTATGTTCATATGGCATTCTCTTCTGATTTCTATACTGAAATATGTTTGCAGCACGAGAATAAGTTTTTTACGTTGGTTACAAATTCCAGTTTTTTGGCATAAAAAATCGATTTTACATAGCTTTTTCCAGCATAAAACCTCTGGTAAACCTCTAGCAGAAGGAACCCTAAACAGTAACTACCATCCTACTAGGAGGTCATTCTTCTGCACTTTAGTAAGTTTCTTTTATAGAACAAAACAGTACTTGACCTACATCTTAACAACTAAATCTTATGCTCCAGAACGACATAAATAGCGGTCAATCAATGAAATTTATCCTGGTATCAGAGTAGGACATCTTGAGTTGAATCTTCAATCTTGTACATGTCACCCCCATATGGATATCAAACTTCGGCTCCCTAACTGTCGGGGGAGGCAGAAACACGAGGAGAAGTGCTAGAATATTAACCAACAGCTACCCAACATCTTAAACCTAAAACTTGTAGTGTTACTAACACTTGTATTGTAAATCACTTAAGGTCAATAAGAAAAGTTCTCATTTTGATTTAATCCCGAATGAAGTTCTTTCGGGTTAAAATCCCATCCCGAAAATTTTTTCTTTTTGCTTTTTCAATGTAATCCCCCTTGCAAAGACACCAACTTTTCGCAACAATGAGATTGAAAACCAAATCAATCAACTATCAAAATCCAATGAGCAGTAAACAAAGCTACACATTACGCAAAAGAGGCAATCAAACGGTCAAAAAAAAGCCAAAAATTCCAACCTTTTTGCGCAGCTCGAGACGCTTCCGCCGCAGCGCCTCCCCTTGCTTCTGCTCAGCTTCCTTTCTCCTCTTCTTCTTCCTCTTGTGAAACCCAGACACGAAATCGCTTCACAAACCCAAAACAAGCAAGCATAAAAACCCAAAAATTCAAAAAACCCAATTCAGAAAACGCGAAAAGAAACAAAATTTCAGGGGCTTAGATTTCATCATTGAACAAATTTTGTGATGGCGGTTTTTACTACCTGAGGTCTTTCTCATTGAACGTGACGGCGAGAGCTTTGTTTTTGAGAGCCCTCTTCTTTATGTGAGAACCTCGGGGATTTACGGCCGGAATCGCTTCCTCTACAGCCTTGCCCGCCATTGCAGAATCGGCGCTGCTTTCACTGCGCTGAAGTGTTTAGGCTTGTGGTTCAAGAGGCCTTACTTTGGTAAATGGAATTAGGTTCAGTAGATTGGTCTCGACCAAAATTATAATTGGATTTGAATATCCAGCCCAAAATGCATGGCTATGTTTTCTATGGACCCTAAGCCCAAACGATTTTCCTTTTTTCCATGGTTTTTTATTTTATTTTACAAACATAGCGTTATTAGTTTAAATTGTTAGTTGTTAGAAAGAAGGAAGATAGAACCGTCACCATAATACATATACATAATTAATTTCTGTCGCCACCTAGTATCATGGTCTATTAGTATTTTTCTTCACTTGTAAATAAGATGACTTAGGTTCGATTCTCGCTAAAGGCGAATTTAAATCACATTATTACTAGCATGTTTAGAGGCTTAGCCAATTCTCCTACTTAATGTAGATAATATCATTTGTTTAAAAAAATTACCCTTAATTAGATAAATTATTTGTTAAAAAAATTTTAAAATAGTAAATTAGATAAATTAATTTCTGCCACTACGATAAAACATCATTTGCATTTTGTTTTCTGCTACTAAGGGCTCATTTAGATGTATTTTTAAAATGACTGAAAATGTTTTTAGAGAAAATGTTTTTAGATTTCAAAATCACTTGAAGTGCTTTCTACAAGTAGCACAAATTATGTGCTTCTTCCAAGAAGCACTGTACGTGTTTTTCCAATATTTACTTTTACTAAGAATTAGTTTCAAAATCATTTTCACCAAAAACACTTTTAATTATTTTAAAAACACATCTAAACAAGCCCTAAGTTACAAGTCATCCTACAACGCGATTATAAAATGCCCTTGGGTCCAACGCCTCTTTGCTTTATCTTTTGTGGTACCCACAAAAGCTCAATGATACAGTACAACGAACAAATTTCAGTTTTCCTGGTTTTTTTTGTAATTTTATTTAATTTGCAAACCAATTTCAGTTCACATCAGACCCGATTCGCTTCATCCAACCGAACCCGTTTCTTCGCCAACCAGCACATAAAATTCCACGTCACACATTTTCAGGCTCACCCAAAACAAGAACCCCTCAACGACTCGAAGACTTGGACTGCAAGCCAAACATGGACCGACCCGGACGCGTACCCGAGTCCGCTCCACGAGAAACTCTTATCTCCGACCGGGTTCTCATAAACGGCGTCGTTACACCGGCGACTCTATTCTCCGACGGAGTGCTCCGGTGGTCGCAGAGAGATGAACGGAGCTTGATAGTCGAGAAGGATGTCC
This sequence comes from Pyrus communis, assembly GCF_041283825.1. Lineage (NCBI taxonomy): Eukaryota > Viridiplantae > Streptophyta > Magnoliopsida > Rosales > Rosaceae > Pyrus > Pyrus communis. The sequence goes on along the minus strand of NC_142574.1, from coordinate 31,050,399 downwards.
TCGGGTTCGCGGCAGAAGGCCCGAACATTAGGATCAGAGCTTTAGTGGAAGGCGGAGCCGGTATCTGCTGCGCCGCGAGCAGAGGAGCTGTGGCGCGGAAGGACTTGGTGTTCGAGCCTCTCTTTGAGGAATCGCACCGGCTCTGGTGCCAGAAGCTCCGCGATTACATCGATTCTCTCGGTAACTTTCGTATGCTTGTAATCGGCTTATGTCCTGTTTGGTTGATAGGAAAATGCAGGAAAATCAAATGAATGTTTGGAAAAGTTGACTTATGACTTCTTGTTGTTTGACCGTTGAGATTTTTGAATTTCTGTTGTTTTCGTTCCAATTTGTTAGCTTGAGCTAAAGCAAGCTCTTTTTACTCTAAATTTTACTGAATTACGATTAATTCTTGAAAAAATAACATGAATTTATGGTTTATTGTTACTTTCTTGCATATATATGTTAGACAAATAAGGAATATGGTTGGAGTCCTTGTGTAATTTTATATAATATTATTATTGGAAGAATAAGCCGTCCTACAGCCGTCCTACCTTGTCCTACCTACACACTAGGACGGCTACCTTGTCCTCTACAGCCGTCCTACCTTGTCCTACCTACACACTAGGACGGCTACCTTGTCCTACCTACACACTTGTATCATGTATATATATCCTTGTAATATTGTAGAGAAAAATAATGAGAAAAAAAAACATTCTCTTCCATTTTTCCACATTCACGTATCAATAACAAATATATTTTTTAGCCTACATACCTTTTTCTACATGGTATACAGAGCAGGTTTATAACCCTAGCCCTAATTTTTTTTTCAACAGCTTTCTCTGCCGTTCCCATGGCTTACTCTTCTTCTTCCGATGGTGTTTTTTCCCTTCATCATTCCGACCACCCGAATCTTGTCCTTGTATCCAAGAAGTTGAATGGTGATAACTACACATCCTGGGCCCATGGCATGCAGCTTTCCTTGTGTGCCAAGAATAAACTTGGTTTCATCACTGGCGATATCCAAGAACCTTTTTCCTCCGACGACCCTGATGCTCACGCGGCTTGGCGTCGTTGCAATGACATGATTCTCTCTTGGCTTCTGCATTCCTTGGAACCTGACCTTCAAGAATCTGTGATTTTTTCCACCTCTGTCCAAGTTGTATGGGATGATCTTCGCGAACGCTTCTCTCAGAGTAATGCTCCACGCATCTTCCAACTCAACCGGGAACTTGCTACAATTTCTCAAGGTTCTTCTTTTATCTCCGCCTATTTTACTCGCCTGAAAGCTCTCTGGGATGAGATTGCTTCTTATAATGATGGTTGCACGTGCTCTTGCACCGCCAAGCATGACCGTCAACAACTCATGCAATTTTTAATGGGCCTCAACGAATCCTTTGCTGCTGTTCGTGACCAGATTCTTTTAATGAATCCCCTTCCCACTGTTCGTCAGGCCTGTTCCTAGGTGTCTCAAGCTGAAAAACAATGTTCCCTGGGCGTCCTTCGCTCTGTCGATCAACCTGCTGCCATGGCTGTTCGTGGCCCGCCCCGTCCCTCCTCTGCTCGTCCTCCCCTCCACTGCACCTATTGCAATTTTGATTATCATACCCGAGACACCTGCCATAAACTTCATGGCTATCCCGTTGGCCATCCCCTCCATGGCCAACCGTGGCGACCACCGCGCCGTGCCACTGCTTCCAGTTCTTCCCGCAGCCATGCACCTTCCAGTCCTCCCTGGCAGCCACGGTTTTCTGCTTCCCGGCCCCATAATTTCACCCAGGCCCATCACGTGCAAGGCACCCAGGCCCCCGCCTCCTCTTCTACTCCAGCGACCCACCAAGTGCACGGGGCCCAGCCCACTTTGCATGACTTGCAGCTTGCCATGCCTGACCTCTCTGCTGAGCAGCACTCCCGTGTTCTAGTTGCTCTACGTGACACCACCACCCCTCCTCAGGCCAATGCCATGCTCACTACTGATTTTGCCCAAGGTTTGTTACCTGTCACCTCTCGTCATGGTCAATGGATTCTTGACAGTGGTGCTACGAATCATATTACTTCTTCTGCTTCATGTTTGGTTAATCGTTCTCCTTCACATTTGCCGCCTGTTTCTTTGCCTAGTGGTGCTTCCGCTCCCATTACTTTTACCGGCACTCTTCCTTTAAATTCATCAGTTACTTTGAAGGATGTTTTATGTGTCCCTAATTTCCGAGTGGACCTTTTATCGGTTGGTAAACTTACAGATGAATTATCGTGTTCCATAACCTTCTTTCCTTCTTGGTGTGTTTTGCAGGACTTGGTTTCGAAGGCGATGATTGGTGTGGGTAAGCGACGTGGCGATCTGTATTACCTTGTGGCCCTTACCTCTTTTCTCCCCACCCGTCAACCTCTCTGCAACATCATTACCATCCCCTCCTCCCTCTGGCATAGGCGTCTTGGTCACCCCTCCTCCACTCGTTTGCAAGCTTTAGCATCTAGCTCTCTTAATTGTACTTTTGATTCTAGTCATATTTGTGATGTTTGTCCGTTGGCAAAACAAACTCGTCAACCTTTTCTTTTGAGTTCAATTTCATCAACTTTCCCTTTTATTTTAATTCATTGTGATATTTGGGGTCCGAATCGTCAATCTTCTCTTTCTGGTGCTCATTATTTCTTAACCATTGTGGATGATTTTTCTCGCTTTACGTGGGTCTTCCTCATGAAACATAAATTCGACACTCAACAATTAATTAAGGATTTTTTTGCTTATGTCACTACCCAATTCCGCACTACCATCCAATGCATTCGTACTGACAATGGTGGTGAATTTTTATCTCTTCGTAGTTTTTTCTCTGATCATGGGGTGCTTTTACAAACTTCTTGTGTTTATACCCCCCAACAAAATGGCGTTGTTGAAAGAAAACATCATCATCTTCTTGAAACCGCTCGCGCCCTTCGTTTTCAATCCTATCTTCCTATCAAGTTTTGGGGGGAATGTGTTCTTACCGCTACTTATCTCATCAATCGTCTCCCTACCCGTCTTCTCCATCATAAATCCCCATTTGAGGTTCTCTTTTCGAAAACCCCATCTTATGACCACTTCCGCGTCTTTGGTTGTTTGGCATATGCCACCTCTGTCACTCTCACCACCAAATTTTCCCCTCGGGCTCATCGTTGCATTTTTCTCGGTTATCCTCATAGACAAAAGGCCTATACCCTTTACGATCTCGACAATCACCGCATTTTCACTAGTCGAGATGTCATCTTTCACGAAACTACTTTCCCTTATGCCGTTTCTCACCCTCATATCCCATCCTCTTCGCCTACCCTACCCATCCCACCCTCTCTGGACTTTACATATAACTCACCCCTTCCTGCCCCGACGCCTCACCCTCCTCCACCTTTCACCCTTTTACCCACGGACATCCCTACCCCCCCCCCCACTACCTGCCAATCCTCCCCTTCCCCGCATCTCTTCCCGTGCCCATAAACCTCCATCCTATTTAAAAGACTACGTTTGCTCACAGGTGATTCTGCCATCCCACCCATCTTCGACTTCGCAACCCGGTTCTACACAAGGTACGCGATATTCACTTTGTAATTTTCTCTCTTATCACTGTTACTCTCCCAGACATTTTTCTTACATTAACTCTGTCAGTCGGACTGTGGAGCCTTCATTCTTTGCCGAGGCTGCCACTGACCCCAATTGGCAACGTGCTATGACTGAGGAGCTTCAAGCTTTACATGCTAATGGTACTTGGACTTTAACTTCCTTGCCCCCTGACAAAATTCCCATTGGTTGTAAGTGGGTGTACAAACTCAAGCACAATTCCGACGGCTCTATTGACCGCTACAAAGCTCGTTTGGTTGCTAAAGGCTTTACTTAGGCTGAAGGTATTGATTATCATGACACTTTTTCTCCTACTGCTAAGATGATTACGGTGCGTTGTCTTCTTACTCTTGCTGCTAGTCAGTCTTGGTCTCTTCATCAGCTTGATGTTAATAATGCTTTCTTACATGGTGACTTACATGAAGAAATCTATATGTCTCCTCCTCCTGGTCTTCGGCGACAGGGGGAGAATCTTGTGTGTCGCCTTCACAAGTCACTTTATGGTCTTAAGCAGGCTTCTCGCCAATGGTTTGCCAAATTCACTAGTGCCATCATTTCTGCCGGTTTTCAACAATCCAAAGCTGACTATTCAACTAAAAAGTCTGGTATTTCTTTCACAGCTTTGCTCATTTATGTGGATGATATTGTGATTACAGGCAATGATGCTAGTGCCATTAATTCTCTGAAGTCTTTTCTCCGTGATCATTTTCGGATAAAAGACCTTGGTGATTTAAAATATTTTTTGGGTATTGAGGTTTCTCGTTCCAAACAAGGAATTTATATTTCTCAACGCAAGTATGCATTAGAGATTCTCAAGGACTATGGTTTTTTGGGAGCACGACCCATTGCTTTTCCTATGGATGACACAAAATTATCTGATAAAGGAGAACTTCTCAAGGATCCTGAAAAGTATCGACGATTAGTAGGTCGGTTAATATATCTCACTATCACTCGGCCGGATATCACCTATTCTGTGCATGTTCTAAGCCGTTTTATGCACGAGCCAAGGATATCTCATATGGATGCTGCGCTTCGTATTGTTCGTTATTTGAAGGCTACTCCAGGTCAAGGTTTATTATTTCGTTCTGACAACCAGACCAAGTTAACTGCGTTTTGTGATTCTGATTGGGCAGGTTGCCCTATCACTCGCCGTTCGACTACTGGGTATTGTATTCTTGGGCGGTTCTTTGATTTCTTGGCGGACGAAACGACAGAAAACCGTTTCGCTCTCTTCAACAGAGGCGGAATATAGGGCCATGGCAGGTGCTTGTTGTGAGATAGTTTGGCTTCGTTTTTTGTTGAAGGATTTGAACATTCCTTTGGATGGTCCTTCCATTTTATTTTGTGATAATCAAGCAGCGTTACATATAGCTGCCAATCCTGTTTTTCATGAACGAACTCGTCACATTGAGATGGATTGTCACTTTATACGAGATAAGATTGTAGATGGCACAATAGAGACCAAGCATGTGGGTACGGCACAACAGTTGGCAGACTTGTTTACCAAACCTCTTGGGAAAGAAAAGTTTTCGGGTATGTTACGCAAGTTGGGAGTTCTTGACATCCACTCTCCAACTTGAGGGGGAGTGTTAGACAAATAAGGAATATGGTTGGAGTCCTTGTGTAATTGTATATAATATTATTATTGGAAGAATAAGCCGTCCTACAGCCGTCCTACCTTGTCCTACCTACACACTAGCCGTCCTACAGCCGTCCTACTTTGTCCTACCTACACACTAGGACGGCTACCTTGTCCTCTACAGCCGTCCTACCTTGTCCTACCTACACACTAGGACGGCTACCTTGTCCTACCTACACACTTGTATCATGTATATATATCCTTGTAATCTTGTAGAGAAAAATAATGAGAAAAAAAGCATTCTCTTCCATTTTTCCACATTCACGTATCAATAACAAATATATTTTTTAGCCTACATACCTTTTTCTACAATATAGTGATAATATTGGTGGAAATTTATCCTCTTTTGCACAGGACGGCCAAAGAGGCTGTTTGTTTTTGTGAATCCGTTTGGTGGGAGCAAATCTGCTTCAAAGATTAATCTTGATCACGTAAAACCTCTTTTCGAGGATGCCGGCATCCAATTTAAGCTGCAAGGTTAGGAATTTCCGTCAATGTTTTGCTGATTAGTTGTTAGTTGATGTGTGATACTGAATTTTGGATCTGTGAATTGCGGGTTGAGTTAATGTTTCCCTTTTCGTAATTGTTTCTTGATCGAATTTTTCAGAAACTCGATATCAACTGCATGAGAAGGCAGTTGCTAAAACACTAGATCTTTCAAAGTATGATGGCGTTGTTTGTGTTAGCGGGGATGGAATCTTGGTTGAGGTTAGTTTCCAGTTATCGGTGGCAGCTATAATAAAAACGAGCAATGCCATGTTGTGATCGGGCAGATGGCGCTGTTGATGAATCAAATTACTAACGCTGACAAACTTTGTTTTTTCTCTTTTCCGTCAAATTGAGTTAGATTTTGATTGCAGGGAGAGCTGCGGTAATTTGGTAAACATAGTTTTACTATTTTCTTCTTACAAGCGTTGCATTTTTTAGTAGGTAGTAAATGGACTCCTTGAGAGAGAGGATTGGGATTCTGCAATAAAGGTTCCTCTTGGAGTAGTTCCTGCAGGTTTCGTACTCTTTAATTCTCAATTTTCTTTATAGAAGGTGAGGGCAAAGCGGTGAATTGTGTCTGTTATTGCTTTCAAGATTAATTTCTGACGAGATTCTCTCCATTAGGTACCGGAAATGGAATGGCAAAATCTCTTTTGGATTCTGTTGGTGAACCTTGTACACCGTCTAATGCTGTTCTCGCCATTATTCGAGGTTACATATTATACTGTGCTCAAAATATTACGATTCCTCCCTTTCAATTACTCTGTCGGTAATAGTTTTGATTAATGAATTTTTCTTTGTGGTTTATTTACGGTCATAAGCGTTCACTGGATGTAGCTACCATATGCCAGGGGAAGACCAAATTCTTTAGTGTATTGATGCTTGCATGGGGTAAGTGAAAAGTATCACCACTGGATAGTGGAATTAATACCTAAATGAATGTAGAATTTCTAATTGTACATTAGAATCTCTGGTTCTCACTGCAACCAAAAAATGCAGTGATTGTATAGGTGCCTAATAAAGCTTTATCTGCTTCAGGTTTAGTGGCAGATGTTGACATTGAGTCTGAGAAGTATAGGTGGATGGGAAGTGCTCGACTAGATTTCTATGTAAGTTTAAATCTCTCGTTTGTTATGTTACTGGATTACTCCATTGCTAATGCAGATATTCGTGTGCTTGTGTATGAATTTGAATGGCAAGAAATTAATAATAATTGTTTATGTATTTTAGGCTGTTCAACGGATTGTGCATTTGAGGCAATATAATGGATATATTTCCTTTGTGCCTGCACCGGGCTTTGAAACTTACGGAGAGCCTACTAGTTACAGTAATGACGGTGAACCTGCTAACCAACACAATGCATGTGCTCCGAATCACGAGGAGCCGATTAACATTCGACAGCATGGCTATGAGGGGCCTGATATTAACTTGCATAGCATGGACTGGAGAACCATTAGGGGGCCCTTCGTTTCAGTCTGGCTTCACAATGTGCCTTGGGGTGGTGAAGGCACAAAGGCAGCGCCTGATGCCAAGGTTGGACTGTAAAATTGCGTAGCATATACATCAGATACTTCTCCGCTAATACTTTCTAGGGATGTAAATGTTTATTTAAAACTCGAATAATTCACATGTATTCGTGCTCCTTTGCAGTTCTCGGATGGTTATATTATATAGACGTGATAGTGATGAGGGCCTGTCCAAAACTATCATTGCTCTCGTTGATGGCTGGGTTGAGCACAGGAAGCCATATCAAATCACCATATGTCTTGTACTTCAAGGTCAGCAAAATCAAACTCTCGAGCATTTACTATTGCTCAAGATTTTGTCCACCTTTAGGCAAATAAGAAGCTTTAATAACGTTTCTTGTGACGTACTGCAGGTGAAAGCATTTATTTTGCGACCTGGGTCCTCGGTGCGAGGACCCAGTTAAGGGAGGGATAATCGACTCAGATGGCGAGGCCGAGGAGCATACAGATGTGACCAAAAGACACTGATGGCCTACGACGAACTTCAAATAACCGTGGATCAAGGTTTAGCCACTCTGTTTTCCCCAGTACAGAACAAACTCTTCTTTTTTTTTTTTTTTTTTTTTTTTATCACGGATTCGATTTTTGTTACAGGAAGAAATTCCAATCAGGCAGCTTTCATCCACCCCGTACGTGTATAGCCGCAAGGAGGATACAAGGGATTTGGATGGAAGAGGCATTTTCTCAGCAACTTGCTTGCTGATAAGTTATTTTGTCATGGCCTCCGGTAACTGTCGATGTACTGTGCAGTTTGTCTTTCACTCTTCTTGCTTTGACTTTTCAATTTCTTTAGTTTCGGAAAAGATTGTTGTACGGAAATGTATACGCTGCTGCGGTAGATACAGAGACCATTTTGATACGTAAAAGACCATTTTGATCACGGATCTCTGTACGAAAAAGATTATTTTTCGCCACGTAAACCTGAGAACTATTTTCTAGTTACGTTAATAAAATTGATTGATGCACATTATGTCAGTACGAAAGTTATATTAAAGTCAAGTGTATGGCGGGAACCTAGAACCCTTAGATTTGATGTAGTTCTCCGAAACATACTAGAAAATCTCCAAGATAATATATCGAATTGACATTGATCAATACGATATGTGTGTTGCATAAGCTAAAATGCTTTGAGTCTTGACTCTTGATCCCCTTGGCCCAACCGTTGTATAATATTACCAAATTATACAAGTCAATATGCCTGGTTTGATACTGAGGTGATTCTGAAAAAAACTGGTATAAAAAAAAGCTGGGAGCTATTTTTGTGTTTGGTAAACATTCAGCTTCAGCTTTTTTTCACAGTTTTGGGGTGAAAAAAAGCCAAAAACAAGAAGCTGCAAAACCCAGCTTTAAAAAACCGATTTTTTTTCATATCTGTTTTACATAAAAGTTTACCAAATACTATAATACTGTTTTTTTTTTTCAAAAGCACTTTTACAAAAAAGTTTACCAAACACTCTACTGCTTTATTTCACAGCTGCTTATTCTCACAGCACATCAGAAGTAGTTTTTTTTCAAAGCACAACAATACCAAACCAGCCCTTAATCCCTTTAGCCCAACCGTTGTATAATATTACCAAATTATACAAGTCAATATGCCAGGTAATTATTATTTTTTTAAATTGCTGTTTAACCTTCTGAACTATCAATCCAGTTAAAATTGACTTCCTAAACTATTTTTCTGGTAAAATAATCTATGAACTATTTGAAATTAGCCAATTAACCCCTCACCGTCATATTCGATGAAATTCATCCACTTTTCTATTAGATACTGTCACGTGACCAGAACGTGATTCACTCTTGAGAATAAAGTCGTGCCATCATTTAACAGCAAATTGATTAAAATTTCATCGAATATGACGATGAGGGATTAATTGATTAATTTTAAATAGTTTAGATATTAATTTACCAAATAAATAAATCAAGAAGTCAATTTCAAATTTCTACTTGAATAATTATCTAGTGAATCAAACAACAATTTATCCTTTTTTTTTTTTTTTTTTTTTGGTGAATTATCACGCACAAGTCATGTTCAAAACATAAATAAGAATATGTGAATTTAAGAAAGAGAATGTTGAACGATAATTATTAGGTTTAATTAGAGGCAAAGATGTGGCAATGATTGCAGGAAATGCGTCGTTGTGTCATACATGATTATATGTCATAGGTTGTTTACTTATGTATGATTCATGCACATGACGTGCGGTGGCAGCATCAACACGCCGGTCGGATGTCTTCACCCAATCAGAATCATGTGGTCCAAATCATTCCTGCTTCATAATATTGTTGTCAAATGCTGAGCGCAAAAGGGGATGCTATCGACCTTATCCGTTTTTTGTTTTCATTTTCATTTTGTAATGTTATACGATTATTGAATTTGTTTGTTTTTCCTGTTTATGCATTAAAGATCAACTCATTAAAGGAAAAGGATCCTCGTCGGATTCTTTTCCTCATAATCTAGGAGATTTTATGATCATGACCGTTTATCGTACATCGTGCGGTCAGTTTTTATTAAGTACTATTTATACTTAATTTTAAATTTTAAATGATTTCTAACCGTACAATGTATCGAAAATGATCTATGAATGTTGAATTAAAATATAAATAATTTGGATCTTTTAAAATTTTACAAAATAAGAGCTATAAAAACCTGTGTCAAAATGCGTATCTTCATACTAATCCGAATCTATAGCTTACAAAACAAGTTGCTTTCATACATTGCAATATATCTCCATCATCATCTTGCTTTTCGGTTTGTAGTTTTCTTACAAAACATGTACAATCCTAGACCTGCACACATGGTCCTGCACTCTAACTTTAGACACCACCAAGCAATCGAACTCTTTTATTCAGCCTACCCTCTCTTTATTTTTTTCTTCCATTTTTACGTATCGATGGTGTTTCACAAATGAACCAGCTACGCCAAAAGTGTATGTGTGTGTGTGCGCGCTATATATATATATATATCTGTGTATTTGGTATTATCTGTTGCATGTTTCACATCTATATCCGTTTTCATGTAGTGGATTATCACATGCAAACATATCGAAAAGAAACCATCTATTTGAATCATATTGTATAGATTATCTGATGTGACGGTTGATAGTTAAATTTTTGTTTTAATCCATTAAAAAAAATTTCAACGGTCAACTATCACATCATATAGGCAACAAATATAATTAATAAACACGATCGCCCAACATTTTCCTAATCGAAAATATGTTCAGTGTGTAGAGATGTACATGTGGCTACCCGTCAGTACCCGATCACTAAATTGTAAAACTTAATTGTTAGGCTTACTCTTATTCCTAGGAACAAAAAAACAAGAAAACACAGAATATTGTGTTGATTGTTAGATGTGGCCGAAGACTATTTGCTAAGCTCTAATATTGACTCACATAACTAAGCTTAATAATACTGATCATGATGCATGTTATTAATCATACGTCCACGCTAACTATAGATAACTTAATTATCGATACGTTGTGGTAAGACATGAAAAATCATAGCATGTTATTATAACGCATGGTTGAGTTTAGTTAAGTTAGCTACCGAAATATGTTTTATCTTCTGTACCTAATTCAAGTTCTTCCTCCCCCGTAAAAATGAATTTAGTATAACGGTTAAGGTCTACATCATAAATTATTTTAATTATCCAACCATTTTTTTTTTAAAGTTTTTCAAGATCATATGTATCAAAAATCATCCAAATCCAAAATCAAATGTCCATTGATCTAAACAATAGTATTTTTTTTTTTTTAACGAACGGTACTCAAAATGAATGTTTTAATGGTTTTGAATTTGTCTAATTTTTTTAATGATGATCTATGAGTGATATACTAAAACATAAACGTTTTGGATCGTTAAACAAAAAATTATTGAATGAATCTCACAAATATGTGTCTAGATATGTGTAAAAAAATGAGTATCCAGGTCGTAAACCCCAGCATAATTCTCTTTTCCATCTTTTGTCAAAAGAAAACCATACTACTAACACACGATCGATAATTATTTAGATAAATTTGTCTATTGTCTATAATTATTTAGATAAATTTGTCTATTGCGCAGGCAATAGACAAATCAAATATCGTAACCCGATAAATGCTTGGATCATTTTGTATACATTGTCTCTGTCGTCTCTGTCGTCCCTAGCTAGATACATAGCCTATAAATTATTAAACTAATTTATTTATTTATTCTCATTTTTGCATATTGCTCCACACGAGTCTTCCAAACTTTGCATGAAAAAATGGGATAAGGTTTCTCTCCGGATGCTCTTTGTTCTTATATTTTAGTCGTTTATCGTATATATTGTGGTCAGTTTTTGCTAGGTCCTATTATGTTTAATTTTAAATAAAAATTTTAAATGATTTCTAGAGGCACGATGTACGATGAACGGCTAGGATGAAGGATTCCTAAGATCTCTACAATTTGGATCTAGATGAAATACAAATTTGTAAAAATGTAGCAAGAAAACACGTCGTATGTCATCGATCGCCTCTCGTTGTAGAGATTTTTTAGTGTGCTTGAACTTACGAGCACATTAATCAATATGTAATTATACAAATGGAGGAACACTTGAAAAAAAAAAAATTGTTCTTCACTTGTATAATAACATATGACGTACCGTTTTGTTTTTCGAATGCATTGAAAAATCTCTCATTTCAGTAACGATTAAAAGGATACACATTGGACGAAGTCATAGCCGACTAATTCCATTAAAGCAATTTTTTTTTTCAAAATGAAATGAACCTGAGTTGATGGCTTTGCTTAGGAGAAATGTGCCATTAATTGATTTATTTAATTTAAAGTTCGACTACAACTCTACGTACAATTCAACCATATAAATTCAAGGAGATTTAACCGTGACAAAATTTATCAAATTTTTATATACAAAATTAGCTATTGATTTTCTAAACCACAACAGTAGTACGTACGTAAATGTAAGAAAATTGTTTATTTTGTTTTATATAAAAAAAAATTTTACATACCAAAAAAATTTCAATATAATTTCGTGTGGAAAAATGTCACTATCACTTTTGAAAGTTGGGGTCGTGTTCTTGCCATGTTAATCAGAGACTTTACATATAACAATAAAGTGAAGAATCAATGACTTTGAGGCATTAATCACTTTTACACTTTTTCCCTTAATTAGGATTTAGGAGTGACGACCGACCAGAAGAAACAGTTATTCATGCAATCACGAATGACACCTTAACCATAATAATTATTTCCTGAACATTGTTTGACTTATTACGCGTAGATGCAACTCAACATAAATAATGTAGCTCGTTAAGATTTTATTATTATTATTATAAAAAAGATAGATTTTATTAGATTCTAATTCAGACGTTTATATTTTCAATTAAGATAAAAAGAAATTCCGAACCAATACAATTCCAACTAAAAAAGCATCTACTTTTTGAACATATGCTATCACAAAATGTGTCGCGCGAATTCCCTCCCTAAGTGTAAATTTGAACTCCTCAGACCTAACACAACGAGCGAGGGACCAGATGTCATGAAAAACTAAAGAAGCCTCAACGTCAATTTCATTTTTTACGATTCATGTCACTGCTTTGGCATCAAACTCAATGATTAGATGCATTCTAAAGTAGCTCGTTAAGATCATGTAAACAAAAGTTTATGTACATATGTCAAGCATTGTATTGAAAATACACCCCCTTCATATATTGATTCTTTCATGAACATGCTCAACTTATTATGTGTAATTCACAATACGTTACAAAGCAGCTCGTTAAGATCAAACAAAAAATAAAGTTTACGCTCACAAGTAAAAATTTAAAAGGAACAACATTGACTCCTTACGTATAATAATTAGTTCGAGAACACTTTTGGTTCGTTGTGTGTAAATTACAAACTTGCACGTTCGCATAGTATAATAAAAAAAACTAACAATAATCTTTCATTTGTACGTATATTGTACGTATATTTAATTATGCAAGAAAAAATGACTTCTTACATGTATTCCCCCCCCCCCCCAAACAAAAAAAAAAAAAAAGGAAGGGAAAAAGTTGCTGTGAAAGTGGGAAATAGAAGACGATGTCAAACCAATAAGCCTACATAATCTCTTTTCACCTGATCCATTTAGTTTGGGATTCATGTTGTTAAAATTTAATCCAACGGTTATAATTATTATCAATATTAAAGGGTCCCTATGTTTGTAGTAATTGGATCAAATTTTAACAATCCAAATTCCAAATTAAATGAATTAAGTGGAAAGAGTTCTGAAGAGGATTCATTTTCCACAGAAGTAGGCGTTACGTGATTGCATGCCCCTTTGCGGGCCATGCACAAATTATTCCTTCTAACCGATCAAACTTCTCTACACCCGCGAGTACATAAACCTCCCAGCTCGCTCTTCACATTTTCCTCTCCCACTAGTCCAACCAAGTCAATATTGTATGAAATTACGGACTTGCCCCTGCCTCGTTAGATCAGGTGGGCATACACGTCAATGGCTTTTCAGATAAAATGGAAAATTTGACTCAATGCCGCCACGAAAATGACATCCGAGAAACGACGACGCCAGACCCAAGGCTAACATGACCGGACTTGATTTTAAATCCGCTCTTAATCTTAAGTGTTTATTACAAGGACAGATTAGGTCAGTCGATCAGGATAATGTATGCATATTTATTTGCATCTGAATTTAACTTCTGTTTTTTTAAAGTTTTTCGTAATTTATGGATAGTGTCTCCTTCTTTGCATTTGACTTCGATCTCGTCTTTTGTCAGATAGCTTGAATTATGTATACATTCTTTTGCACGTGGATTGAATTTTCATACGAAAAAGATTTTCGTTGCAAATATGAATTAGGATAGTTGAATATATCAATATGTCCATCGCATTTGCACTTATGTCGGAGTTATTTATTTCATGCTTAAGATACTATATTTGCTCTCTTAAACGTGAATTCAATATATACTGAGCTTGTTGACTAAAACAAATGTGTAATTATCATCGTAATTTACTTGAGTAATTTAGAATATCGAGGTATTTAAAAAAGAGTTATTTTCAACGGAAGGAGAAAATCTTAACCCTTAAATGTAGATTTTCACGCATTTATTTACTTTCTCTCGCTTCCAAGAATAAAAGATTTACACTTTCTTTTTCTCCCCTCTCTCTCTGAAACCCTCTCCAACTCGTTCTGTCTCTGTCCCTGTTTCTCGCTCTATATGATTACGTACAGATCAAAGCGGAAACCACTGTATTTTCATTTCTTTGCAGCCTCCTCCTCCTCTCTCCCAACAGCTCCTCCGCTCTTTAATTTCTAGGTTTTAGCTTCTTATATGCTGCGCTTCTCCGATGTCGTCGTCGTCGGCTTCGAAGGTGTGCTACAATCCTGAGTGCAAGGAGGTGAAATCGGAGTTTCCGAGAAAGGGCTGGCGGCTCCGGACTGGCGAGTACTCCGAGCTGTGCGATCGGTGCTAGTAAGTCAAGCATTTTCCATTCCATTTTATGTCTTGATTTTTGAATTTCCATTTTTGAACTGGTTCAGTGGCCTTTCTTTGTTTCAATTTACTGCTTCGTGCGACGTAGTTTGGGGTTCCGTTGATTGGTTTGAAATCGAGCTTAGGGTTTTAAGAGCGGGGTTTTGGGGGGAATTTGCTAAATTTGGAGCATGTCGTGGCGTTATGCACAGCAAGATTGGGTTTTTTTTTTTGGAGGGTAGTTTGGGAACACCAGCATCTGCTCCGTTTTCTTCCGTTAGTCTTTCGAATTCGATTGAGGGGAATGAATAGCTTGGTTTCTATTTAGTAAACTGCGTCGGAGCTCTCGTTTGTACCAGTGCCGAGCTACTTTGTGGAGTACGAGTGAAGAGCAACACTGTATTTAATTTAATTTAGGGAAAAAAAAATGAAATGATGTTTGAATTAACTGTTTCGTTGAATTCAGCGGATGATTTAATGTGGTGTTCAAGAAACTACAAGTGTGTGGCCTCAGTTGGTTTCGGGATTTTGTTTTTTGTCTGTATTGTTATGTTCAAATATAACTTTGCTAAGCCTTAACCCTCTGGTAATTATTTTCGGTGAAAGCAAACCCGCAATGAAAACCATAAAGAAGTGAAACTACAAGATGGTTTTTAATTCTTTCAGGTTTTGGTTAATTGGACAAATATGGAAGATTCATGTGAGAGTTTGACCATTTGAGGCACGCAAATTTATCAAACTTCTGCAAAATATGTGGTAATGGGAAGCTTTTGATTTTGAAGATTCATGCGGAAAAGGAATTTATAATTGACCGAAAATTATGAAGAAAAACTAAAGTTTAAACTGCTTGTTCCAATACTAGGCATATGGAAGGTCTTCCCATTGTGTAAATTTGCAGTCTTACTCAGGCGATGAATTTGTGTAGCTAGGTTTGCCCAAATTTTCAAGCTTCATTACCAGTTACTGAGTTAGTTCGATACAACTTTAATCAGGGAAGCAGGGATGCATGGCTGTTGATTAATTTTAGAACACCTTAGAATTTCAACAGGCTATGTCAAGGATCAAAATTGGACCACTAAGTGATTCATCAATGTACTGAAAGATATCTCCCTCTTTTTTTTTTTTTTTTTTTTTACTTCTGTGATCCAAGTGTTGCTTATGAGGAAGGAAGATTCTGTGAGACCTTTCATACAAATGCTGCTGGTTGGAGGTGCTGTGAGTCTTGTGGGAAGGTAAGTGGATAGTTTTTCCATATTAATTTATATCCTGTATAGTGTAAACATTTTAATGTTAAAAAGAATGTCGTACTGATTTTAGCTTTGAATTTCTTGTATAAATGTTGATATCTTTAGTCTTCCTTTGCAGCGGGTTCATTGTGGATGCATCGTTTCAAGTCATGCATTTACATTGTTGGATCCCGGAGGAATTGAGTGCATGACATGTGCAAGGAAAAATTATGTTATGGTAAGGAGGTTTTCATCAAATAACTAAAATCGTATGTTTCAATCGTCAATTTCTGCTACATCAACCTTTGTTTATTTTAGTATTTTCTTGAATGTACCAAAAACCATGCTATTCTGTTGTTAATCTAGAGATCAAACCCGGCATGGCCAACATCTATGTTCTTCCATTCTCCTTTATCTGAGAGACTTAAGGACCTGTCTACCAAAAATTGGACTCAGTTGGCTGGATCTGGTCCTGTACCATGGAGGCAAGCGCCCAGTTTATTCAATTCTTCTATTCCTTCATCTGAGTTGCATACAAGGGTGCCACTTGAAGTTGATGGTTCAACTGGAATTAACAAACTTAATGCCAGTGAGAGAATATTTGTCTCCACCTTGGAAAAGAAGAAAGTTGAGGAATTTTCTGAAAGACTAATGAAAGTAAACCTCAGTATTGGCACACAACAAAGTCTTGAAAATGGGATTGGGAACCCAGGTAACGATTTTTTCATGACATTTAGCATAGTGAGGAATATAATAGATATGCCAACTTTCCTTGCTTCTGCTCCATGCTGTAGAATGAAATGGGTAGTTGGTTGTTAAATTGTTGTGAACATTTTGCTGTAGGAAATAACATGGAGGAGAAAAGTGGTTCTTGTTTAAATATATCCCAGCAGTCTACCTCTTTGAAGGAAGAACCGTCTACTCCACAGTTTGTACCTTATGGATCTGCAAGTGAAACAAACCCACAACTGGGGGTTACTGGAACTAATTTGCGGCCAATCGCTCATTTGGCAAAGAATTATAATGGTAATTCACATAATGTAGTTGAATCATCTGGTGATACTCAGATCCGCAATGCAAGGCCTCGAGCAGATGCCCGGGGAAGAAATCAGTTACTTCCTCGGTACTGGCCTAGATTCACTGATCAAGAGCTGCAGCATATATCTGGAGAGTATCCTTTAAGTCAATATAATTTTTCCCTTTTCTCTAACATTACAGTGTTGTATATGCTTTATATTATATTTCTTAAGGCTGATTGTATAACGGTCCTGCCTCTTCTTAAAATTTGTTGAGTCTTTATTCTTTTATACTGTACACCTTAACCATATCCAAGTAAAAATACTGTAATCACTCCACTATTCGAGAAAATGTTGAGTGCTAGTGATGCTGGACGGATCGGGCGTTTGGTGTTGCCAAAAAAATGTGCAGAGGTGCGTCTTGATGCCTTCTAAGCCTAACCTGGTATTTTGAGGCATAATGGAAAGAATCTTCTTTTCGAATTTGCCACAAAAGTTATAGGTTGACATAGTTTTTTATTTCATATCCAATTAACATTCTGCCCCTATGTGACAGGCCTACTTTCCTCCAATTTCTCAGCCCGAAGGGTTACCTCTTAAAGTTCAGGATTCAAAGGGCAAGGAATGGATTTTTCAGTTTCGCTTCTGGCCCAACAATAATAGCAGAATGTATGTTTTGGAGGGGGTTACCCCTTGCATACAATCCATGCAATTGCTGGCCGGTGACATAGGTAATGGTATTACATCACTGGAGAAATTTCTGATGAATGTTCTGGTTCTTGCTTAAACTCGGCAAGGACTCTAACAATACTCTCATAAGAAGATTTTTTTTATTACATTATATAGGTATACATTTTTTAATTTGGTTCAGTGTTGCTAGTTTTTTGGATTCTTGCATTATAAAGTTATTTTGGCTTTTGGATTTGATGCTCTCAATGTAATTCTTGTTTTCATGCATCTCTCTCTTTCTCTCACTACGTACTACAATTAATTCATTCTGACTTTGTTCCCTCACTTTGGCACTGAAGAGTTTATCTGTTTTCTCAGTGACATTTAGTCGATTGGAACCAGAAGGGAAATTGGTTATGGGGTTCAGAAAGGCTTCAACTTCCCTACAATCTGATCAGGTTTTGCCCTGTTCAACATCCAGTTCCTGGTGAATTTAATTTGTTTTATTGGCAATATACAGGTGATTTAAGCGGCATGTATCCAGGATGCCGTTTTTGTTTTTGGGTTGTAAATATCAGATAAATAGACACTGATATCAGACTATTTATGCACTTCAATTAAGTTGCATGATCGGCTAATGGCATTTTTTTCTCCGAGTCTGCACTTGATTCACTCGACAAACTCTGTTGCATGCATTTATCTTATTTATATAGAG
Organism: Pyrus communis; assembly: GCF_041283825.1. Taxonomy (NCBI): domain Eukaryota; kingdom Viridiplantae; phylum Streptophyta; class Magnoliopsida; order Rosales; family Rosaceae; genus Pyrus; species Pyrus communis. Next base: position 31,032,103 of record NC_142574.1, on the reverse strand, counting down.
CTTTGTATTTGGTTTTCTGTAAGGTTCATTACTTAGGTTTCATTTTCTTTTACACTACAATGGTAGGAAAATGAGGCAAACAAGACAACCAACGGAGTTTCAGCCCATGCAGAAGTTACTATAACAGAAACTTTATCTGGTGAAGTTTTTCAAATTTTTTTGTAAAGAGTTCAGAATCACCTAGCTTTTTATCAATGAACCAGGTTGAAGTGGCAGATCCTAGCTCATGGTCTAATGTTGATAAGTCAGGTTACATAGCAAAAGAAGCACTGGCAGATAAATATTATCTGCCTAAAAAAAGAAAGAACAGTAACTTGGGTTCTAAGAGTAAGCGTCTGAGAATTGAAAATGAAGACCTGATAGAACTGAAGGTTACATGGGAAGAAGCTCAAGGCCTGCTTCGCCCTCCTGCTAACCATGTTCCCACTGTTGTGGTGATTGAAGGCTTTGAGTTTGAGGAATATGAGGTACACGGTTCACTACTATTCCTTTTTCAAAAGGGTTCACGTTGCCCTTTGTTGCTCATGTTTTTTGCTTGTTCCTTTGCTCTGATGTGTCTGTTCATTCCCTTTGACCACAACTATGGCTTAAATTTGTTTCCTAACAGATTGCAACTACTATTGTGCCCCAAAAAAATAATGTGAGGTACAATAACATTTATATCTTGTCATGATGGAACTATACAGATAATACTTTATTTGGATGTCATTCTTTTGTACTGAGTTCCAAAACTCAGAAAGAAAATGATATTGAGTTATGGATTAACAAAACTCAAAAAGAAAACAAATGCTAGATGAATCTCCGCAAGCTTCTTTTATGTGATCAATTCCAGAGTGATGCGTGGCAATGTTACACGATATAATAATTTGATCTTGAACTTGTAGAGATTTCTAGTCTGCCATTGATTCCTCTCTCTTCCTTCTGGATGGTTGGGTCTTTACCAAACTTATTTCAAGTTGTGATTACTTATATTCATTTTTGAGCTGAACGTCAGGAGTGGGCTATTTAATGGGGGCTGCCCTCACCCATTTCCCAACTGTCCCCAGCCCCAAACCCCATGTCAACTGTTGAATCAAAACATCCTCTCTTAGCGGGAATATAGATTTGGCACTTAATAGGGAGTGTTACATCTTTCATTGCATCTTTGTAGTCTTTGATGTGTTACGTTCTCTAACTATGGTATCTTGTTCAATATTGGGTAAGGACCCCTCCATTATCTATACTGACATCTACTATTTCAAATTACAGGATGCTCCACTTCTTGGGAAGCCAACAATTTATGCGACCGGTAGAGCAGGGTAAGGCAATTTAGTGCTAAGATCTGTTTGTGAAGACTTCTATTTAGTTACCTAAGTGGGCTCGTTGATAAGTTTGTTGGTTAACATTTATTTGGCTAACAAAATTGTGCCTCGGTGTGCTGCTGGGTGAAAATTTTCTGTTTTCTTTCCCATTTCTGGAATATTTTGAAGAGACTGAAAGGCACGTAATAAAATATCTACCAGCTTCAAATGTTTTGTTCCGTTCTTGCCAGTGAAAGGATTCAGTGGG